>NC_044309.1:42727914-42906320 GCF_007474595.2 Lynx canadensis
GAGACCGAGCCCCTCATCCGCTCCGGGCTGACAGCGTGTGGCCTGCTTGGGATTCTCTCTCTCTCCTCTCTCTCTGCCCCTTCCCCACTCTCTCCTCTCTCTCTCTCTGTCTCAAATAAATAAGTAAACTTAACAAACAAAAAGAAAATGCGAGAAGAGCAAAACAATCTCTGTAGGAAATAAATGAGAGAAGGGAACAGATCTGGTTTAAGATATACATGGACTCCACATTACTTGATATTATTATTATTATTATTATTATTATTATTACAACACTTACTGCTCTACAGAATTCCAGATATTCTCTTTTCCCATATTGATGTGTGTCATCCTATTGAAGAAATGTAGGCGTCCCATTTGTATTCTCTTGAAGTTGCTCAATAAACTTCCAACTAATGTTTCAAAATGTTTGTGGTTACAATAGTATCAAGAAAAACATTATTCTTTTTTTTTCCTTCCAGAGTCTCCCTCCCTGCTTAAAGATTTTAAGAAGACGTCAGAATCAGCTTACATTGTTCAGACTTACTCTTCAAAATTGCCATTACCAATGATTCCCCCCCACGTCCTTTTAGCTACAGGATTGATACAACTTCCTGTGACTTGGAGATGAATGGAATGATTCCTTGTGGGGCACCTGGGTGGTTCAGCTGATTGGGTGTCCAACTTCAGCTCAGGTCATGATCTCACGGTCCGTGAGTTCAAGCCCCGCGCGGGGCTCTGTGCTGACAGCTCAGAGCCTGGCACCTGCTTCCGATTCTGTGTCCCTCTCTCTGCCCCTCCCTGCCTCATGCTCTGTCTGTCTGTCTCTCTCTCTCTCAAAAATTAAAAAATTAAAAAAAAAAAGAATGATTCCTGCGTACTCTGTTTCAGTAGCAGGCACTGATGCCCACGAAAAAGAGAATGCCATTGGAATGTAGAAATTTTCAGCTTGAGTTTCTATACACCATATATCTGAAGGAAATAAAATCACTATCTCAAAGAGGTATCTGCACCCCATGTTCATTGCAACATTGTCTACAATAGCCAAGACATGCAAACAACCTAAGTGTCCATCACCAGGAATGGATAAAGAACATGTGATGTGTATTATACACACACACACACACGCACACACGCACACCTGTAACTATGAGGTGATGAATGTGTTTACTCACCTTATTGTAGTAATCAGTTTGCAATATATATTATATCAAATTATTATGTTGTACACCTTAAACTTACACAACATTGTATGTTACTACGTCTCAATAATGCTGAAGGGGAAAAAAGAGATTAAAAAAAGAATCTAGGGGGCGCCTGGGTGGCTCAGTCAGTTAAGCGGCGGACTTCGGCTCAGGTCATGATCTCGCAGTCCGTGAGTTCGAGCCCCACGTCGGGCTCTGTGCTGACCGCTCAGAGCCTGGAGCCTGTTTCAGATTCTGTGTCTCCCTCTCTCTCTGCCCCTCCTCTGTTCATACTCTGTCTCTCCCCATCTCAAAAATAAATAAAACGTTAAAAAAATGAAAAAAAAAGAATCTAGGAATTTTAACAAACAGTAGTATCACAGATCGTGTCATCCACTGCTGTACCACAAATTATTCTAATACTTTGTGGCTTAAAGCAACAGTAAGTATTTATTATGTCAGCTTCACCAGGAATTCGGGAGCAACTTTTCAGTGTGTTTGTGGCTCAGGGTCTCTCGTGAGGTTTCTGTCAAGCTGTCAGCCAGGACTGCTGTCATCTTCAGGCTTGACTGAGGCCGGAGAATATGCTTCCCGAGTGGCACATTCACATGGCTGGAAAGTAGAGTCTAGTGGTTGATGGGAGGTCTGTTCCTTGCCATGTAGGTAGCCCTCTCCACAGGGCTGCTCAGCTGTCCTCACGACCTGACACCAGGCTTTCTACAGAGCAAGCATCTAAGAGAGACCAAGGTGGAAATTGCCGTATCTTTAATGCCTGAGTCTTGGAATCATACGCTATTTCTTCTGCAGTCTTCTGTTGGTAACACCAGCCAGCCATGATTCAGTGTGGGAGGGGACTACACAAGGGCTTGGATCCCAGGAGATGAGAATAATTGGAAGCCATCTTGGGTTTTAACGGTAGGGACTTTTGCTGTGTGTTTTTAGGACAATTTCATGAAGCCAATTTCTAAGATGCTCAAGGGAAACAAAGAACAAGTTTTTATTTGATTCTGACTCAGAACATCCTAAGATTTAACAGACGATCTATTAGCCCAAATTTATAGGATGATGTACTGTTGTAATTAGCAGCCTTTTAAACTTGGAGCAGTTATACACAAAAAAGGGTTATTTCTTGCTCACACTGAAGCCTAATGTAAATCGGGTGAGGATGTTCTTGCTGCCTGCAGTTACTCAGGGACCCAGATTCCTTCCATCTGGTGACTCCACCATCTCCTATGGCCTTGGCACTCTCTACTGAATTCTCCACATTCGGCCATCTCATAGGAGACAGCATACACAGGAGGGGACAGAGAAGAGACAAGAAAGCGTTAAGCTGCACGAAAGAGTGTTTTTAGAATCAAAGACTGGATATGGCAAACGTCACTTTTGACCCAATTCCACTAACCAAAAATCAATCGTGTGGCCCCACCCAGCTCTAAGAAAGACAGAAACACAGTCCAGGAGGAGAAGAAAATGGAGTTTGGTGAACATATAAAGTGCTTGCCGCATGAGGAGACTAAGAAGCTGAAATATTATACAATTTAGCCGGGGTCAGACAAGGAACACCGTGGGGCTAAAAGTCAGTGTGTTTTTTTAAAAAATTACTTAAGTTTTAAAACATTTTGTTTGAGCACTCAGGATACACCAGTAACTAGGATCTCCCCAGTTTTCATAATGGAGTCAGACTGGCTCAGTCACTTGCTCACTTGTCTTCCTGGGTTGGCGTGGAGATACAAGGCAGTCTTTTGGGAGGCCGAAAGAGGGGCTGGGAACTTATTAGGTATTTCAGTGAAGCCTGTCTAAAGCATTTTTTTTTTAAACTACTGTGAAAGTTGGGGCGCCTGATGGCTCAGTTGGTTAAGCGACTGACTTCGGCTCAGGTCGTGATCTTACAGTGCATGGGTTCGAGCCCCGCATCGGGCTCTGTGCTGACCACTTGCTCGGAGCCGGACCCTGCTTCAGATTCTGTGTCTCCCCTCCCCCCCTCACGCTTTGTCTCACTGTTTCTCAAAATAAATAAAGGTAAAAAAAAAAAAAATTAAAAAAAAAATACCCAGGGTCCACAAAGCTTCAGATGAGTTTGAGTTAGCTGGATGAGAAAGAAAACTAAGGAGAAGGCTGGCGGGTTGGGAAAAGTCAGAATGGTCAACCAACTGGAAATCTCGATAGGATCATTAAATAGGGATCGTGGGCGTATTTGAACAATCAAGCTTGAAGAATAGTATGTGACGGTCAGACACCGAACGGATTAACTATTTTGAAAGCAGAGTAGCTGCAATTGATAATGTCGCTGAGGGTGTGACCAAGCAAGCCTGTGGTTGAATCAGAACAGAAAAGTAGAAAGGCGGAGGAGGTCAAGTAACTGAGGGGTAAGCCCCCATTGTTGTCTTGCTGTTTTGGTTGGTGTTCTTAACGGGTTTCAGAACTTTTCTTGGGTTCTCACAGGTTTCTTTGAGTGGTAGAATGAGCTTTAGAATAAGTTTGTGGAATTCTTAAAGGTCTGCTCGAATTTTTCAAAAATGTCATTAATGAGGCTGTAAATGCCAGATAAAAAAGGCACGTCGTCTTTTATTTCCAGTCATGTGGTGCTGTCACCTGGTCCATTTCTTCCCAGCTAAGTTTCTCGGAATAATAGTGTATACTCATTATTTATTTACTTTATTACTTTATTTACTTTATTTATCTTTTGCTCCTTAACTCCTTTGGAAAAACCTACGCTAAGGACATCGATAGACGGTCTTCGGTCTTTTTCTTCCTTTACATATTTGCAGAGATTGAGTAAAACCAATTAGGGAGCATAGTAGTGACTAAAACAGAGCCTACCTTTGCTTTCATGGTGCTCAAAATATTAGTTTTCTCATACTATAAAAACACACTTCTCCGAAGATCGCATCCATTTCCATGGCTTTAACCACCACCCATAATCAGAAGTGATCGCCATAATATATTAACAAATGATATCATCCAAGCACCAAGTTAATCAGAACAGAGCACCAGCCATTCAGATAGCTAGTCTGGTTGCACTGTTATGTTCACTGGATATTAGCCCAAACGATAATATATAAATTTTACATGATAACATGATGTCTGGTAGTTAAGAGAACAAACTGGAGCCTCCAGACTGCTCAAATTCTGGGTCTTACTTCCTGCCGTGTGACGTGGGGCAAGTTACTTCACCTGTTTGCTTCCATTCCCTCCTCCAAATGGGGATAATAAAGTACTTATATCATAGGGTCACTAGGAGAATCGAATGAGATTTACATGGAAAGCATTTAGAACACCCTGGACTATAATAAGCACTCAGTAGACGAAAGGTATTATTATTCATAAATCTACAACTGTGCCTCCAATCCTGACTTTTTTCTCCTTGAGCTTCAAAGTTCTAGATTAGGTGTTTCTCCCTCCCCCCAGCCCCCCAATTATACCATGGATGTTTGGGGAAACCTACAAGTTCAGTATAATTAGTAGAGGTAGCTTTGTAAATAAGTAGGGGCAAACAAATTTTATAAATATTTGATTGTATGTACTGGGTTGAATGGGGGAAAATAATAAAAACAGCAATATATACAGGACTCATCATGTACCAGGTACTGTTATAAGTTGTTTCTATATGTGAACTCATTTACATATACATAATATATGTAGAACTGTCCCATCAAGTAAGTATATTATTATTCCATCTTATAATGAGAAAACAAGCACAAAAAGTTCAAACGATTGACCATGGGTCACATAGCTGCTACGTTTTAAATGACTCTGCCTCCAGAGTTTAAGTTCCTTGTCATCATGCCAGTATACTGCCTCACTTAAACAGGAAGCAGTTTGTTTGTGACAAAAAGAGCATTTCCTACAGCTTTCTTTACATATCAGATCTATTTCCCTCCGGATGTTTACAATTCAAAATATCCCCCTGCTAGTTAATATAACCGTATATCCTTTCATTATAATCTGAGATCAGTACCCTAACAGAGACTCATTGTTTGACCTAATATATATATATATATATATATTATATATTATATATGTTTATGTATTTATTTTGAGAGGGATAGAGAGTGAGCAGGGGAGGGGCAGAGAAAGAGGGAGACAGAATCCCAAGCAGACTCTGCACCGTCAGCACGGAGCCCAGCGCCGAGCTCGAACGAAACTCACAAACCGTGAGATCATGACCTGGGCCAAAGTCAGACGCTTAACCGACTGAGCCACCCAGGCACCCCTTGATCTAACATTTCTAAACATCGGACCCTTTATCATGAAAGATATACTCTTTAATGTG
This sequence comes from Lynx canadensis, assembly GCF_007474595.2. NCBI lineage: Eukaryota > Metazoa > Chordata > Mammalia > Carnivora > Felidae > Lynx > Lynx canadensis. The sequence goes on from NC_044309.1 coordinate 42,733,351, forward strand.
TAAAGTTAGTTTTCCGAGACAGAACCATTTCCGTGTGCTTAGAAAGCCCTGCTTCATCGCCTAATTATTAAAGAGAAAACGAATGCCATAGGAACCGAAGTCAAAGCTGGAGACAAGGGAACCAACAAACTGGGGGAGTCACTTCCTGAAAAACTACCTTCTCATCCCAGAACACGCAGATGTGTGTACCTGTGTTACACACTCAGATAATAATTTTTGACCTGCCCATAAAAACGTACATAATTTTTACACAATATAATAGGAAGGATGCTATTCATGTTTCTTGTACTAACGATAGTCACTTGGCTTCACCCTATACTTGCTGAGAACCGGCATCTTCTGAAACTGGCAATGCAGTGTTTCCCAAACTTAAATCATCAGAGACTAAGTACAAATGTTCATATAAGAACGCACTAGATATGGGCACCTGGGTGGCTCAGTTGGTTAAGTGTCTGTCTCTTGATTTCTGCCTCAGGTCATGGTCTCGTGATGGGTTGTAAGATCCAGCCCCTTCTCAGGCTCTGTCTGGGCATGAAGCCTGCTTAAGATTCTCTCTCTCCCTTTCCCTCTGCCCCTCCTCTGCTTGCCGGTGGGCTCTCTGTCTCAAAAAAAAAAAAAAAAAAAAAAAGAATACACACTTGTTGTCAAGAGAAGCCTAAATGAGAGCACTGAGAGTACCAGGCACTGCGGCAAAGAAAGAGTTAACAGTGACTTGAATAAATTAAAATTATGGGACATATTGCCTATTTATTTTGTAGTATGTACTTATGAAATCTTTGTGTGAGCCAGTGTGAAAACATTTTGTTAGGAATAGTATTGTAACTTTCTTCTTCTTCTTCTTTCTTCTTCTTCTTCTTCTTCTTCTTCTTCTTCTTCTTTCTTCTTCTTCTTCCTCTTCCTCTTCTTCTTCTTCTTCTTCTTTCTTCTTCTTCTTCCTCTTCCTCTTCTTCTTCTTCTTCTTCTTTTTAATTTTTAAAAAGTTTAAGTATGCTCCGTGCCCAACATGGGGCTTGAACCCACCACCCTGAGTTCAAGGGTCGCAAACTCTACCCACTGAGGCATCCAGGCGCCCCTCGTATTATAACTTTCTTAGGAGGAAAAAAAAAAAGTGTGAGAGTTTGTATTCCAAGTAGATGATCACTACAAGTTCTTTCTCATTTTATCATTCCATCATTGGTTTTGTGTTTTTAAGACTCTAGGTCAACGTCACCAATCTTTACGGAGGCCTTTCCAAACTTCTGTAAGCTCACTGGTCTCAATATTCTCTATACCTCTGGGCTTCATTTTGGATTTGGATCTCATCTACGATAAAGGGTACGTGAAGTCCCTGTGGGATCTAAATTAGAAGGAAAAAGAAACCAAATTTCGTGGACCGTAACAGCTTTAAAACCCTAGGGGCAGATTTTATTTGATTAACACTCAGAGGTGGTTATTTGTGCTGTACAGACTTCATGGTCCAAAGATTAGAACAGCTTGCTATGCATAAGCCTAGCCAGGCCTTGTGCCTCTGTCTCCGATGGCGTGTGACTTCGGGCCAGTTCTGTCCTGAGCTGGCCTCTGCGCAGCTGACCTGTCCAGATCCTGATAATCACACCTTCCCCTTGCCGCTCAATACTAGCCCCAGGACACTTCACTGTCTCTTTTTGGCTCCCTTAAGCCCTGTTCTCTCCTTGTAAATAGTTCAAGTGTATATCTGTTGCTGCCAGGGTTCTGAAATACCTTCTTGCTTTTCCCAGGTTTGTAGGCATTGGCAAAATTGGGTGAATTGTCTTTGTGAACCAGCAGGTGGATGCATGTATTAGTTTGCTAATAAATAAATAAAGGAGACACCAGCCCTCAACTTGGATGCCCGGATGGAATGGGATCCAGGTACGGCTCTTGTATACCCAGCTGTGGAGTGCAATCAACCAGATCCCTTCTCTCTTTGGGTCACGTGCCTTTCCCACTGTATCAAGTGTTAGAGATGGCCAAGGCCAGTATTTTCTCAAGCATCTACTCTTTTTCGTTTTTATTGAGACTGGGTGCTAGTTGGTGAGCTACAACATTCAGCAAGGGTGTATCTGAATAGAGAAGGGGTTGTTGGAGAAGAGAATCTAAGAGGCTTATTAACTCAATCACCATACTTGCTTTAAATTTTTTTTTTCAACGTTTATTTATTTTTGGGACAGAGAGAGACAGAGCATGAACGGGGGAGGGGCAGAGAGAGAGGGAGACACAGAATCGGAAGCAGGCTCCAGGCTCCGAGCCATCAGCCCAGAGCCCGACGCGGGGCTCGAACTCAGGGACCGCGAGATCGTGACCTGGCTGAAGTCGGACGCTCAACCGACTGCGCCACCCAGGCGCCCCCATACTTGCTTTAAAAGAGGGGTGGGCAGTCTTCCAGCTTGGACTGGAAGGAGGGGAGACATACGAAGAAGCAAGCCAGTCAGTTTCTCTAGCTTGGATTTTCTGTTAGTACTTGATACTTTCACTTTATGATACAACTTATCAAATATCTTAGAAAAGCTGGTGGATGGTCTGTAGCTCTTCCTGGGCTTGTGATAGTGCGCAGTAATTTGAGCAAATTCCTAGGACGAAGCTATAACGGCTGCAGTATGGTATACTCTTGGTGGAGGAGTAAATTATTCCATGGGATTTCTGTGGAGGTAAGGTTGGTGAGTCAATCATATTCCCTGAGAGATAAATGGCAGGGATATTGTCCCAGGTTCTGATTGGTCATTAAGTAGAGGACTTGCACAGTGTTTTGTAGAATAATGATATAAAATGAGAGCTTATGAGAGATTATATAGCCAGGTGACCAATAGAGGTAGAGTAGTCTCAAGTCTTAAAATTATAAGGAAAATTTCCCTTCCTGAACATCCAAATCCCTGAAGAGAGAAATGTTTGAACTGTTTTCCTAGCTTTATCCCAAATCACATTTCCATAGACAGTCACATGTTTCCTCCAAATATCCTTATACCACAAGGTAATAAACTTTTCAGCCTTCAGTAAAGCTTTATATATCATTTTAAGGCATTTTTTTCTTAAAAAAATTTTTTTTTAATGTTCATTTATTTTTGAGAGAGAGAGAGAGAGAGAGACAGAGTGTGAGCAGGGGAGGGGCAGAGAGAGGGAGACACACAATCTGAAGCAGGTTCCAGGCTCTGAGCTGTCAGCACAGAGCCTGATTCGGGCCCCGAACTCACAAGCTGTGAGATCATGACCTGAGCTGAAGTTGGACGCTTAACCAACTGAGCCACCCAGGTGCCCGGGGTAGTGAATTGTTGAAGAAATTTTGTTTATACAGCCTTCCTGGCCCTGTATTCCCTGTCTCTGGTAGGAAGGGTGCCTTTTACATGGGAGATTTATCTCCTGATTCAGGGGGGACAAAAGAGGGTCAGAGTGTCCTTGCACCAGCTGTTTCTCAGGTACCTTTTGATTCACAATAATCAATATGCCCAAGTGGCATATTTGGGGGTGGCGTATTCTGCTCTCTCCTTCAACCAGAGAATGTCAAACCTGAGAATGGTAAGACTCTGCTCTCCATGTTTGATAAAACAAGAGACCTTGTCAGGGGCAGAAGAGAATAAATGCCCAGTGCAGTGTATGACCTGGGTGGAAAGTGGGGGCATTTTCAGGATCACCAACTAGATGCACTCTTGGCTTTGGGAAGGAGGCATGTAGGAGACAGAGTCATGAGGGACGGATCAATGGGATCGCTAGGAACTATTTTAACATCTGTAGGCCTGAGGCACTCCTCTGTTGGTGCTTTATATTCTTTTATGAGATGATCGGTCAAGTGCAGCCACAAGAGGAGACTGAGAAACTCAGGAAAAAATTATTATATTCACAGGTTCTAGAGATAGGAGGCACAGAACGCCACAAAGGGCCTCGTGAAAGAACACTGGAGTGGTCAGGAGGCAGAAGATAGGAGGGAACAGTGGTGTCTGGGTGGCTCAGTCGGTTGGGCAGCCAATTACAGCTCAGGTCATGATCTGGCGGTCTGTGAGTTTGAGCCCCGCATCGGGCTCTGTGCTGACAGCTCAGAGCCTGGAGCCTGCTTCTGATTCTGTGTCTACCTCTCTCTCTGCCCCTTCCCTGCTTGCTCTCTGTCTCTGTCTCAAAAATAATAAACATTAAAAAATTAAAAAAAAAAAAGAAGATAGCAGGAAACAGAAGGTCTAGGTCTTGTTTTTTTTTAAGTTTATTTTTACTTATTTTGAGAGAGAGAGAGAGCACATGGGGGAGGAGCAGAGAGCGAGGGAGAGGGAGAATCCCAAGCAGGGTCTTTGCTATGGCTGCAGAGCCCGATGAGGGGACTTGAACTCATGAACTGTGAGATCGTGACCTGAGTCAAAGTTAAGTCAGACGCTTAACCACCTGATCTACCCGGACACCCCTAGGGGAGAGCCTTTATTGGAGTTTCCAGGGGGAAAGGTAAGGCAGGGTAGGGTAAACAGTTGAGGACTATCTAGTTTGAGTAATTTTGTTGGGCTCTAACCTATAGAACTGGTCCCTGGTTTCCCCCTCCCCCCCGCCCCCCAACCATTCCTGGGATGAAAGAGAGGAATTTTGCCTCCTGGGGTGTAGGGGCCAAATAAAGGAAGTGTGGTTGTGGATTTGTGAGTTTGCATGTCAAGGACACGCTGAGCCCTTGCTATCTCTAAGAACTGGCAAGCCTCAGGAAGGGACAGCCTCTTCCCAGCTAGAAAGTGTTGTTCTGTTTTGTTTCAATGTAAATTTTTAAAAAGTAATTTCTACACTTAATGTGGGGCTCAAACTCATGACCCTGAGATCAAGAGTCACATGCTCTACCAGTTAAGCCAGGCAGACGACCCCGGAAAGGTTTCTTAAGCTATCAAAATATTATAATACACAAAAGAGTTTTAAGATATGCACAACACAGGGGACCCTACTGTGTATCAGTTGCTTGTATTTATATGTAACATTACATTTATGTATAAGTTAAGTAATGGCCAATTGGCATGCTATGATTTTGCTGTTTTGTTTTTGGTTTTTGGTTTTGTTTTGTTTTGTTTTTAGTAAAAGATGAAAGATTTATTCCATCTCAAGAGAAACCAGGGATGCCTCGGTGGGTGGCTCATCGGTTGAGCATCCGACTTCGGCTCTGGTCATAATCTGAAGGTTCGTGAGTTCCTCTCTCTCCAAAATAAATAATAAAACATTTTTTAAAAATTCAAGAGAAACCAGAGTATGGCATTTGGTTTTTTTGTAATTTTTTTTAACATTTATTTTTGAGAGACAGATGGAGACAGAGCACAAGTGGGGGAGGGGCAGAGAAAGGGGGGTACACAGAATCCAAAGCAGGCTCCCGGCTCTGAGCTGTCAGCACAGAGCCCGACGTGGGGCCCGAACTTGAGCCGAGGCCAGACACTTAACCGACTGAGCCACCCAGGCACCCCAGTATTTGGGGCTTTTTTTAACATTTATTTTTGAGAGTGAGAAAAAGCCAGCACCAGTGGGGGAGGGGCAGAGAAACGGAGACAAAGGATCCAAAGCAGACTCCGTGCTGTGAGCACAGAGCCCAGTGCGGGGGCTCGAACTCACAAACCATGAGATCACGACCTGAGACAAAATCAAGAGTCAGCCGCTTAACTGACTGAGCCCCCAGGCGCCCCGTTTTGTTGGTATTTAATTAAACATTTATTTACTTTGCTTTTCAGGAATTTGGCAATGGATGGCTGGGTATTTTAGAGGTGTTTGCTTTTAGGTCTCAGATAGTTTTTAGACCTTTGAAAAGTTTATAAGGCCTAAGGTAGCTCAGAATCCAGACCATAGCCTAGTTTGCCAAATCGCCTGATGTACTTAATCTACCTTCACATTTTTTAGGAGTAATTGGTTGCGGTAATCTCAACTTTTTTTTTCATATTTATTTTATTTTTGAGAGAGAGAGAGAGAGAGAGACAGAACACAAGTGGGGGAAGGGGAGAGAGAGGGTGACACAGGATCTGAAGCAGGCTCCAGGCTCTGAGCCGTCAGCACAGAGCCGGACGAGGGGCTCGAACTCACGAACTGCGAGATCATGACCTGAGCCGAAGTCAGACAGACGTTTAACCGACTGAGCCACCCAGGCACTTCAGCAGTCTCAACTTTTGATGGGTATTTTATCACCCCTCCACTCAGTAAGACTAGACAAATTCACCCTTGATTAATGCACTGTGCAATCCCGTGGCCTGCTGTGATACTCGGCATCACCTGATCTGATCTGCTCTAGAAAACGTAAGGCTACCACCCCGCCCTCTCACAGTACAGCAGATACTTATTATTTGTGGCCTCCCAGGCAAGAGAAGTTGTAGCCTGGTTGCAGGCAATCTGAGTAGAGTTAAGAATCTGCTGATGAGCTTGACCTATATACAGCCCAGTGTAAGATACAATCATTCAATCAATCAGTCAATCAGAACAACTTGCATCAAGGGAGTATCGCGTTTCAGTCACTCTTCTAAGACAATAGTGGACAAAATAATACAAATCCTGGGGCCCCTGGTGGCTCAGTCAGTGAAGCGTCTAACTCTTGATTTCAGCTCAGGTTATGATCTCGGTTCATGATCTCAGGTCATGATCTCACTGTTTGTGGATTTGAGCCCCACATCAGGCTCTGTGCCGACAGTGTGGAACCAGCTTGGGATTCTCTGTCTCCCTCTCTCTGTCTGCCTCTCTCTTTCTCAAAAATAAATAAACATTTAAAAATTAAAAAAAAAATTACAAATCCTATAATTCTCCCTCACAGACAAACTTTACGAAAGAACAATTTCTTTTTAAAAAATTTTTTAATGTTTATTTATTCTTGAGAGAGAGAGACAGAGAGAGCAGAAGGGCAAAGAGAGGGAGACACAGAATCCAAAGCAGACTCCAGGCGGGGCTCGAACTGAGCCACCCAGATGCCCCATGAGAGAACAGTTTCTGATTGTTGCTCTTGATCCCTAATTCTTTACTTTTAGTTCTTCCACCCAAAGGTCCGCCATTCCACTGAAGTCCTTGTTCACTTCCATCTTGCTAAATGCGTTCAGTATTTATGATCTTATCTGCCTCTAAACACGCCTTTCTGAAAACTCCCCACTCCTTTGCCTCCATGGATACCCCTCCCTTGGGTTCCCCTTTTTTCCTCCGGATGTCTCTTCTGAGACCCATTCTTAGATTCTTCTTTTCCTTTCTGCACCTTACATGTCTGTGCTCCCCAGTCCTCATTTGCATTTTGTATACTTTCCCCTTGGGGACCTCACACACAGGCATGAATTCATTTAAAAAAGTATAAGGCTAGGGTTACCTAGGTGGCTCCGTTGGTTAAGCAGCTGACTTCAGCTCGGGTCACGATCTTACAGTTTGTGAGTTCGAGCCCCGCATCGGGCTCACTGAGGTCAGGGCAGAGCCAGCTTTGGATCCTCTGTCCGCCCTGCCCCCTCCCCCCCCCACCCCTCCCCTGCTCTCTCTTCTCTCAAAAATGAAAAATAAAAGCTTAAAGAAAAAAAGAAAGTATAAGGCTGATGACTACCAAATCTATTTTTTTCCAACCCACACCTCTTATTTACATGTGTCTCAACATAAACCCATCGTCTTTATTTTTTCTCTCCGCTACGGGATCACCATCAAGTCATTCTTCAAAGTGGAAACCTAGCAGTTATCCTCAACTACAACCTTTTCCAAGACTAATTGGCTAAGGCAGAAGCTACTCCCTAACATTCACCAGCTCCCTCCCTTATCCATGACCCCAGTCTTGCCTGAAAGCCTCCAACCCTTTTATCCAGGCCTAACGGCAATTGTGTTTTTATTTTATTTTATTTTTAAAATTTTTTTAAATGTTTATTTATTTTTGAGACAGAGACAGACAGAGCATGAACGGGGGAGGGTCAGAGAGAGAGGCAGACACAGAATCTGAAGCAGGTTCCAGGCTCTGCACTGTCACCACAGAGCCCGACGCGGGGCTCGAACTCATGAACCGCGAGATCATGACCTGAGCCGAAGTCGGAGGCTCAAACAACGGAGCCACCCAGGCGCCCCCAGAATGTTTCTGAATGGCAAATTGGATCAAGTTATTTCTCCCCTGAGGAAAACTTTCCAGAGACTCTCCATAGCCTTTAGGTTTAAAATTAAACTCCTCAACTTATGGAAAGGATTTTCATAATCAGGCTCCTACTGATGGAGGAGATGAGCTTTATCTCCAACCACCTTCTTCCACCACATGAGTCATACCTTCTTCTACATTCTGTACTTCTTTACTGATTTATTTTTTAAACGTTTATTTATTTATTTTGAGAGAGAGAGAGAGAGAGAGCGCACACACACGCGTGCTCACAAAGGGGAAGGACAGAGAAAGGGAGAGAATCCCAAGCAGGCTCCTCACTGTTAGCACAGAACCCAACGCGGGGCTCGAACCCACAGACCGCGAGATCATGACCTGAGCTGAAGTCAGGATGCTCAACCGACCGAGCCACCCAGGCGCCCCTAAACCTTTCAATCTTTAAACATATTATTCTTCTTGCCAAGTGTATCCTCACCACTTTTCACTCCTAACTTACTTTTTTAAAGTTTATTTTATTTACTTATTTTGAGATAGCGTGAGTGAGAACAGGGGAGGGGCAGAGAGAGGAGGAGAGAGAGATCCCAGCAGGTTCTATGCTGTCAGTGCACAGCCTGACATGGGGCTTGAAGCCACGAACTGCGCCAGATCATGACCTGAGCCAAGATCAAGAGTCAGACGCTTAGCCGATTGAGTCACCCAGGCGTCCCCCTAACTTCTTTTAATGTAAGCAAGAGGACTGGGAGGGGGCGTGAGGGGAGTTTCTGGAGTGCCAGTAACATTCTGTTTCTTCATCTTGGTGTTTGTCGTACATTCTTGAAAATCCTCAAACTGTCACTTGTGATTCATGCGCTTTCCTCTATGTGCATAATATTTTAATTAAAAAGGTATTTAAAACTTAAAAATATTAAGCTCCTGGGTATTCTGCTCTAGGAAGCCTTCTTTGGCACCTCAAGCTAATTAAAATAACCTCCTCCGTTGATGGGGGTGCGGGGGGAGGGGGGAAAATGGATGATGGGCACTGAGGAGGGCACTTGTTGGGATGAGCACTGGGTGTTGTTCGTAAGTGATAAATCACGGGAATCGACCCTTGAAACCAAGAGGACGCTGTATACACTGTATATTAGGCAACTTGACAATAAATTATATTAAAAAATACAAATAAAAAAGGCAATAACCAAAAATAAAAAATAAAATAACCTCCTCCATACATATGTCTGTGTACTTGTGTCAAATTGTGTGCAGTTGTGGGTTATTGGTCTCTCTCTCTTCTAGGGGCTTTTCTTTCTTTCTTTCTTTCTTTCTTTCTTTCTTTCTTTCTTTTTTATGTTTATTTTTTTGAGAGGGAGAGAGGGAGCACGAGCTGGGGAGGGGTAGAGAGGGAGACAGAGGCTCTAAAGCGGGCACTGCATTGAGAGCAGAGAGCCCAACGTGGGGCTCAAAATCACAAACTGTGAGATTATGACCTGAGCCAAAGTCAGTCACTTAACCGACTGTGCCACCCAGGCGCCCCTCCTCTAGGGGCTTTTTAAAGGGAAAGACTATTTCTCATTATCCTTGTAACAGAAGGACCTACCACAGTGTTTGGCAAACTAATAAGTGCTCAGAAGATAGATGATACAGAGACAAATGACTCCTCTCCTTCTGCTTGGAAGAAATGTGGCCAGCCTGATCGATTGTAGTCACCAGAAAATGGAATTTGATTCTAGAGTTTTGAGATAGAATTCTGCTCCCACCAAAATCAACAACTTTTACTAGAAACTGAAGAGTTAAGCTAGGGTTGAGTAGAGGAGAAGCCACGTGCAAATACCAGATTCAAAGCCTAGGACAACAGAGATTAGAATTGAGGGAATTCAGTCGGTTAGGTGTCCGACTTCGGCTCAGGTCATGATCTCACAGTTTGTGGGTTCGAGCCCCGCGTCGAGCTCCGTGCTGACAGCTCGGAACCTGGAGCCTGCTTAGGATTCTGTGTCTCCCTCTCTGCCCGTCCCCCGCTCATGCTCTGTCTCTCTTTTTCTCAGAAATAAATAAAGCATAAAAAAAGAAAAGTTAAGAATTGAGGTAATTCAAGGAGACCAAGTTTAGAGCATAGACAGGACAGAAATAAGCCCAGTTGGGTCCTGGTGATGGCGAGAAACGCGAGCTGTGATTTGGGCTCTGAGTTTAGAGTTTAAGTGTGAGGTACCTGCACAAGTCAGGCTTATGGGGTCAAGGGATAGAGAGACAGCCGGTTGGGCAAGAACTGGGGCCACTGGGTGAGACGTAGGGGTTCAGATACAACGTATTTCTTTCAAAGACAACTATCATCAAGGAGTGATACTCCAGTCAGTGTAGAAATCTGTGATTTACGGGGCGCCTGGGTGGCTCAGTCAGTTGGGCGGCCGACTTCGGCTCAGGTCACGATCTTACGGTCCGTGAGTTCGAGCCCCGCGTCGGGCTCTGGGCTGATGGCTCGGAGCCTGGAGTCTGCTTCCGATTCTGTGTCTCCCTCTCTCTCTGCCCCTCCCCCGTTCATGCTCTGTCTCTCTCTGTCTCAAAAATAAATAAAACGTAAAAAAAAAAAATTAAAAAAAAAAAAAGAAATCTGTGATTTGCTTTTAATTCACTGTCCCCTTTGCAACGTTCATATCTAATCACTCTTCCCTTCTAAGTCTGTAAACTGGTTTATGCCTCTCATTTCTAATTCGCACTGATACCAACTCAGTCGAAACGTATTTTGAACGGCCCAAAAGATAGGTAAAGCCATTAAACTGTGTCTCTTTGGGGAATTTGAAAACATCGCCAAGTAGCTAATAAGGTTGCTGAACAGGAATGCCTGCCTGGCCGGCTCACTTGGTGGAGCATGAGACTCTTGATCTCAGGGTTGTGAGTTCGAGCCTAATGTGGGCTGTAGAGAATACTTAAAAATAACATCTTAAAGGGGCGCCTGGGTGGCTTAGTCCGTTGAGCGTCCAATTCTTGATTTCAGCTCAGGTCATGATCTCACAATTTGTGGGATCGAGCCCCTCATCAGGCTCTGTGCCAATAGGTCAAGAGCCTGCTTGGGATTCTGTCTCCCTCTCTCTCTGCCCTTCCCCTACCCACGGTCTCTTTTCTCTCTCAAAATAAATAAATAAACATTTTTTTTAAATTTTTTTTCAACGTTTTTATTTATTTTTGGGACAGAGAGAGACAGAGCATGAACGGGGTAGGGGCAGAGAGAGAGGGAGACACAGAATCGGAAACAGGCTCCACGCTCCGAGCCATCAGCCCAGAGCCTGACGCGGGGCTTGAACTCCCGGACCGCGAGATCGTGACCTGGCTGAAGTCGGACGCTTAACCGACTGCGCCACCCAGGCGCCCCAACATTTTTAAAAATTAAAAATAAAATAAAATCTTAAAGAAAAATAAGGGAGGTGAACAGGGGGGAGCTTTTTGGGGGGGAAAAAGGAGTTTTGTTTGTTTTTGCTTTTTACATATACATACTGTGACATGTGGGGTTTTATTAATTATATTTTTTAATGTTTCTATTTTTGAGAGACAGAGTGTGAGCGGGGGAGGTGCAGAGAGGGGAGACACAGAGTTGAAGCAGGCTCCAGGCTCCGAGCTGTCAGCACAGAGCCTGACGCGGGGCTCGAACCCACAAACCGTGAGATCATGACCTGAGCCGAAGTCGGATGCTTCACTGACTGGGCCATGCAGGAGCCCCGTGTGATGTGTGTTTTATGAGTCAACTTGGCTAAGCTCTAGTTACTCCAAGACTAACCTAGGTGTTACTCTGGGATATTTTGTTGATATTCCTACAGGTCCATAATCAGTTGACGGTTAGATTTCTAGATAATCTGGGTGGGCCTGATCCAATTAGTTTAAAGGATATAAGAACAAGGGAGCTTCTACAGAGATGCTTCCACTTGGGGACTGAAGCATCTCGGCTCCTGCCTTAACGTCCCAGCCCGCCCTTTCCGACAGCCAGCACTCAGATTCCAGACTTGCTTTGCTGAGCCTACAGTCATGTAAGCCAACCCGTTAATATATGTCTCTGTTTCTCTTTTGCTGGCCCAACTCTACTGGACTCTTTCCTACAGATGGCTCGACCCTCTAAAAAGCATTTCATAAATCATCAGTAGGAGGAGGAAAGCTTTTAGACAGTCAAAGAAAGACCCATGCCTTTGCTAGACTTATTTTGCTGGAATGTTCTCAATTCCTTAAAGTGGTGGAATGTTCTATATGTTAGTAAATAAACGCTGGAGAATATGAAGTGATGAATCCCAATCAGTCCTACGTTTTAAATGGTATTTTCTTTGCTTAAATTTTAATGATTAAAAATTTACAGTGACACTTCTTTTGTTGAAATATGTGGAGTAAAAAGTTCCCTCTCCCGTGCCTTCTTCCTCCCATACAGATTTTCTCTCTGGATATAACCACAGTTGATAGTTCGGATTTTATCTCTTCAGCCCTTTTGCTTAAGTGTATATTTATGAATATGTATCTGTAAAAAAAAAAGTATGTATACATATACACATACATACCTATTAAAGCATAAATGAGATCAAACTATATGAAACATTTTAAAAGCTTTTTTTGGGGGCGCCTGGGTGGCTCAGTCGGTTGAGCGTCCGACTTCAGCTCAGGTCACAATCTCGTGGTCCGTGAGTTCGAGCCCCGCGTCGGGCTCTGGGCTGATGGCTCAGAGCCTGGAGCCTGCTTCCGATTCTGTGTCTGTCTCTCTTTCTGACCCTCCCCCGTTCATGCTCTGTCTCTCTCTGTCTCAAAAATAAATAAACTTAAAAAAAAATTTTTTTTTAAAGTTTTTTTTTTTTCACTTAGCAATATGTTTTGGATATTTTCCTATGTCAATGGCTGCTTGGAGTTTAATTGTCACTTGGTGCAAGGTGCGGTTACAGGGTGTCAGGAAGGCTTGTCTGTGGCTTCGACAGTGAAGAACGGGGTTCCCTCAACTCCCTTTTTCGGTGTTTTGCTGTTTTGATATGAAAGAACCTGAGGGTTTCTGTTTGCTGCTTGCTGGCCTCGTCTACCGGGAGGGCGGCTGGAGGGGATGGCCACTGTCGCTGAGGGGTCCTCTGTCTGCCTATATACATTTGTGTAGCTTTCCAGCATTCTTTTACAATTGCTGCCGACTCCTACTACTGTTCTATAATTAACCATCTCACTAGTGGCTTGATTACTTACAGTTTCTCCCTACTACAGGGCTGTATATACACATGCCCTTGTCTATGTAACCTTGGGTACAGATAGTGAGAGGGATTTCTTTCTTCAGATTCGTTTCCTAGAAACGAAATTGTAAGGTTAAAGGGTACATATATTTAAAATACTATAGGGGTGCCTGGGGGGCTCCATCAGTTAAGCGTCTGACTTCAGCTCAGGTCATGGTCTCACGGTTTGTGAGTTCCAGCCTGGCGTCGGCTGTCAGCACAGAGCCTGGAGCCTGCTTCGGATTTTGTCTCCGTCTCTCTCTGCACCTCCCGCACACTCACACTCTGTGTCTTTCTCTCTCAAAAAAAAAAAAAATTTTTTTTTAATACTTTTATGAGCCACCTGGGTGGCTCAGTCCATTGTGCATCTGACTCTAGATTTCCACTAAGGTCATGATCTCTGAGATTGAGCCTCATGGGGCACTGCACTGACAACAGGGACCCTGCTTGGAGTTCTTTCTCTCTCTCTCTGCCCTCCTCTATTTGCGTGCCCCCATGTGCTCTCTCTCAAAGTAAACAAACTTAAAAAAAAAGATACTTTTAACGGAATTTATAAAGGTCACTATTGAACCATTCATCACTTTATTCACAGAGATTTTTGGAAACATGCTGAAGTATTTAACATTTCTCCCAAGGTCCAGGTAAATTTCAACCTCTATCTTTTCTTGGCTTATTCAGCCCACAATAATCTCTTCCTTCCAGAAATCCAAAGCATCACTGTTAACACTTATTTGTCATTAAGTCATATTGTGACTGGCAATTTCTCAAGCTGCATTGTAGTTGCATTATTAATTTAACTTCCAAACATTAGATTACAGAATGGTGGCCAAGACTATGGAAAAAATTCACAGTCAAATCGATCATTGAGGAGATTAGTTAAATCCAAGTAGTGATGGAAGTTAGCTGCAACATGGTAGGGGGTGTCAAATTCCATCTACCCAAACTGGGTAACTAGTATTTAGTTGCTGAGAGTAGCTGAAGATCTCCTGTTAACAAATCAACCCTATAAAAGGCCCATGGGTCCATTCCTACTGTAACAGAATAAACCCGGAACTATGTCGTTCTCAGATTCCATGGCTGGTCTGGAATCTCAAACGTTGTAATGGAAAAGTAACTATATCATTGTCATTGTCCAGCCCATCTTAGATGTTAAGTTCTATCATCTTAAGTACATTAACTACTTTGCAACCCTATAAAAGTCCAGGCTTGAATCTGTAGATGATAAAATAGGTCAAACCAATTATATTAATAACTTTGTTTGTAGTTCAGGATAATGTGCATACGAAGGTGATTTAAAGAATCTCATATTAGATCTTGGCCTTTTAAGCTGAATGGTTTAAGGGAATTTAGTTAAGCCTGTAAAGAGTATTGAGACATGGGGCGCCTGGGTGGCGCAGTCGGTTAAGCGTCCGACTTCAGCCAGGTCACGATCTCGTGGTCCGGGAGTTCGAGCCCCGCGTCGGGCTCTGGGCTGATGGCTCAGAGCCTGGAGCCTGTTTCCGATTCTGTGTCTCCCTCTCTCTCTGCCCCTACCCCGTTCATGCTCTATCTCTCTCTGTCCCAAAAATAAATAAACGTTGAAAAAAAAATTAAAAAAAAAAAAAGAGTATTGAGACGTTTGGGATAGTTGACCAAATTTGTTTTGACATTTTATAGGTTTTGTCTGTTAGATTTGCTTGTAAGTCCGCCTGCCTTGTCAAGCACTTAAAGTGGTTAAGAAGCCATCATATTAAAATACATAATGCTGGGGCGCCTGGTTCAGTCTGTTAACAGTCTGACTCTTGGTTTCGGCTCAGGTCATGATCTCATGGTTCGTGAATTTGAGCCCGCATCAGGCTCTGCAAGCATAGTCTATGGGATTCTCTGTCTACCTCTCTCTGCCTTTCCCCTGCTCACGCTGTCTCTATCTCTCTCAAAATAAATAAATAAACTAAAAAAAAAAACTTAAAGACTCTCTTTTTCTCTCTCCCTCTGTCCCACTCCACCGCTCTCTCTCTCTCTCTCTCAAATTAAAAAAAGAAATTAAAATGCACAACGTAACTTAAGACGGTAAAAATGGTGTATTTACGTTTAATCTCTATTTTGGGCTACTCTAATATTAAAGAGCAAGTCAAAGTGGTTGCTCTCATTTAATACAAAATTAGCTTTGTAAATCATATAAGATAATCTTGAAGTTTGAAATAGAGGCTTAAGAGTTAGGTGCTTTGATTTGTATCTTTAATAAATTGAACATGTATTTAAATTCTAAAATATTATAAGTAGCCGTTTCTCTGACAGAAAGCACCCCAACTCCCATTTAAAACCACATATAGTATTTTCTTCATGTACGTGGCTAGTCTTTCTGGCTGGAACGTAAGCTTTTATTTTTCTAGAAAAAAAATTTTTTTGGGGCGCCTGGGTGGCACAGTCGGTTAAGCGTCCGACTTCAGCCAGGTCACGATCTTGCGGTCCGTGAGTTCGAGCCCCGCGTCGGGCTCTGGGCTGATGGCTCAGAGCCTGGAGCCTGTTTCCGATTCTGTGTCTCCCTCTCTCTCTGCCCCTCCCCCGTTCATGCTCTGTCTCTCTCTGTCCCAAAAATAAATAAACGTTGAAAAAAAAATTTTTTTTAAAAATAAAAAAAAAAAGAAAAAAAAATTTTTTAATGTTTATTTTTGAGAGAGAGAGAGTATGTGTGAGCAGGGGAGGGGCAGAGAGAGGGAGACACAGACTCTGAAAGCAGGCTCCAGTCTCTGAACTGCCAGCACAGAGCTGGACACGGGGCTTGAACCAATGAACCGCGACCTGAACCCACAAACTCCGAGACCATGACCTGAGCTGAAGTTGGACGCTTAACCGACTGAGCGCCCCCAGGCACCCTTGGAATGTTTTTAGAACACAAGGATATATATATATATATATATATATATATATATATGTGTGTGTGTGTGTATGCATATGCATATGTATATGTATATATATGTATATATGTATATGTATATATGTATATGTATATATGTATATGTATATATGTATATGTATATATATGTATATGTATATGTATGTATGTATATGTATATATATATATGTGTGTGTATATATATATATATATATATTCTCCATTATGCTGGTCACAATGCTATGCATCTAGTGGTTGATCAGTAAATGTTAGGAAGAATGAATAACAGATCCAGCATTTATTTCTCATGAAAAAAAAATTAAGGGAGCTCCACACCCAACACGGGGTTTGAACTCACAATCCTGAGATCAAGAGTGGCATACTCTACTGACTGAGCCAGCCAGGTGCCCCTGTCATGAAACTTTCTTAAAGACAACCATATGGGGCGCCTGGGTGGCTCAGTCTGTTGAGCACCCAACTCTTGATTTTGGCTCAGGTCATGATCCCAGAGTTATGGGATGGAGCTCTGTGTTGGGTGTGGAGCCTGCTGAGGATATTCTGTCTCTCTCTTTCTCTCTCTCAAACAAAACAAAACCAACCATATCTTCACCACCACAGAATGCTTCTCGTGAGGCATCCCAACGGGGTGGGGGCCGACCGCACTGACGTTAAAAGAATTCACCCCAAGGCAAACTAAAGAGAAGTTTATTGAATACCCTGCCACGAAGCAGTGGTGAGAGACCACAGTGATGAGGGCAGAGTGAGGAGGTATGGGAACACAGGGCATTTTCCCTTGTTTGAAAACTGCCTGGTTGTAAGTAGCCGATTGGTTCGCTGGGGCTTCTGGTGATTTTGAGGTGGGTCGCTTAATGACCCTGTTTGCGTCAACTGGGGGCCATTGCTTCACTCAAATTTTCGTTGCGCAAGCCAGTGGCTTAAAAGTGGCCTCGAAACTTCTCAGTTACCATGTAATAATTAGTGAATATCATAACTATTACAATAGACTAGAGAAGTCGATAGTTCCAGCTGAGATGTGTCAATGGCCTCCATCCAAAGACCATGAGCGACACAGCTCCTGAAGTTGAACCAGTGGGATTTATTACTCTTGTAGTGAGGGAGAAGACACATCATGGGAAGCCATTAAGTCTCTCAGTCAGAGGGTGTTTTCTCTTACTGAGCCACTTCATGGCTTGGAATTTAATTACAGAATCTGGGATTTGGTTTGGTGATTTGAGGGAGGGTCTAAGAACTTGGGGATTTGTGTTAGATTAGATATGGTGAGGAAATGGGGTCAATTCTACAACTGGGTGTGTCAAATCTTTAGGGAGGGCTGAGTGGAACAAGGATAAAGCTGTAATCAGCAAAGAAGTAGCAGTCATTCCTTCCAGCCCAGAGAGGCGGTGTTTGGTATTTTTGGGGGTGGCTCAGACAAATTATGAAATGGTTTTGCTTTCTCTCATTTTATCAGTCCGAGTGAACTTGTCTGAGGCTGGTATTCTATGAGATTGTTTCTGTCCAATACGAAAATAGTACGGCCTGGCTCTAAGTGTGGGACCAGCTTTCAATTATCAAGGGCTATTTTTATATTTGTTTTGGTGTTTATTTTGCCCTTTCTTAGGTACTAGTAGAGGAGGGAGAGAAAAGTAAATAAATTCAAAAAGTGTTTAGCATACAAAGTCTGGAGGACGGGATATGGGAGTAGAGGGTGATGTCGAGGGTGATGTCTTACGTTTCTGTCCTGCCAACAGAAAGGGTGGCAATGCTCATTATTGAGAGAGCACCAGCTTTGTCTTATCTTTTAATTTAATACCTAACAAAAACATGTGAAAAGTTCACGTTGTCACCCATGTAGAGATAGGAAATTAAAGTTGTAGATGGGTTAAACATATCTTGCCCGCTGTCGCATAGAAATAGAATTCAAATTCAGGTTCACCTCCAAAGTCACAGACTTGTTTCATTTTTTATTTTATTTTTTTTTAATTTTTTTTCCATGTTTATTTATTTTTGAGACAGAGCATGAACAGGGGAGGGGCAGAGAGAGAGGGAGACACAGAATCGGAAGCAGGCTCCAGGCTCTGAGCCATCAGCCCAGAGCCTGACGCGGGGCTCGAACTCACGGACTGTGAGATCGTGACCTGAGCTGAAGTCGGACGCTTAACCGACTGAGCCACTCAGGCACCCCGTTACTGACTTGTTTTAAAAGTGGAGATAGAGGGGCGCCTGGGTGGCTCAGTCGGTTAAGCGTCCAACTTTGGCTCAGGTCATGATCTCGCGGTTCGTGGGTTCGAGCCCCGCGTCGGGCTCTGTGCTGACGGCTCAGAGCCTGGAGCCTGCTTCGGATTCTGTGTCTCCCTCTCTCTCTGACCCTCCCCTGCTCACGCTTTGTCTCTCTCTGTCTCAAAAATAAATAAAACATTAAAAAATAAATAAATAAACAAAAGTGGAGATAGAATTCGCATAACATAAAATCCACATTTGTAAATTCATCTATCGATTCACACACACACGCAAATCTTAGCCACTTTAAAATATACAAGTTAGTGGTTTGGGGGGACATTCAGAATGGCTCGCAACCATGATGACTATCGAATCCTAGACCATTTTCATCACCCCACAAAGAAACGCCCTATGCGTTCAGTAATTCCCATGCCCTTCTCCCTCTTGTCAACCACTAAGCTTTGCCTCTGTGGGTTTGCTTGCTCCGGACCTCCCAAATAGGCAGAATCGTACGACATGTGGCATTTTCTGTCTGGCTTTCTTTCATTTGGCATCATGTTTCCAAGATTCGTCCATGTTGTGGCATGTATCCGTACCTCATTCCTTTTTATGACTGAATATGATACCATTGGATGGAGATACCACGTTTGTTTATTCACCCATCACCTGATGGACATTTGGTGTTCCTACTTTTCTAGCACGAATACTCCCGCTGTAAGCACTCACTTACAAGTTTTTGTTTCCACACAACGCTCTTAACCTCTTGGTGTATGTGCTGCCGAAGTGAGCACTGCTTTTAATCTCTTGGATGTAGGGGTGCTTGACTGGCTCAGTCGGTAGAGTGTGAGACTCTTGATCTTAGGGTCACGGGTTTGAGCCCCACGTGGGGTTTAGAGATTACTTAAATTAAAAGCAAAAAACAAAACGTTAATCTCTTGGATAAATACCTAGAAGTGCAATTGCTGGGTCATGCAATAATTCTATGTCTTTTATTCTCTTTTGAGGAACCACCAAACTGTCTTCCAGAGTGGCCTCACAGTTGTACACTTCTGCCAGTTAATACATAGAAGTTCCAGTTTCTCCACAGCCTTAGCAACAATTGTTATTACTGCTTCTGTTGTTGTTGATAACCATCCTAATTGTATGAGTGGTATCTCATTGTGGCTTTGATTTGCATTTCCCTAATGACTAAGAATGTTCCCTAATGACTAAGGGGTATCTTTCATGTGCTTATTAGACATTTGTGTGTTTCATCTTTGAAGAAATGTCTATTCGAGTCTTCTGGTCATTTTTAATTAGGTTGATTTTTGTTATGGGTTCTAAAAGTTCTTTATGTATTCTGCATACTAGACTATTTGCAAATATTTCCTCCCATTTTGCAAGCTGTCTCTTCAGTTCCTTTCTACTATCCTTTGATGTGCAAAAGCTTCTCATTTTAATGAAATCCAATCTCTCTATTTTTTTTCCCTTTTGTTGCTTGTGCTGTTGGTGTCATATTTTAGAGACTGTTGTCAAATCCAAGGTCACGAAGATTTTCACCTATGTTTCCTCCTAAGGGTTTTATAGTCTGTAGTTCTTACATGCAGGCAGTTGATACATTTTGAGTTAACTTTTATATATGGCATGTGGTAGAGATCCACATTGATTCTTTTGCCTATAGATATCCATTGTCCTAGCTGTTTGTTGAAAGAACTTATATTCTTTTACTGACTGGCCCTGGCACCCGTTTGTATTTGTAGGACAATACGATTGTGCATTCAACTTGTCCTGTGGATCTATTTATCTGTATTGCAAGGGTTTCCAGGAGATAACTGCACAGTGACGTGGTTGCTTTGACTATTTTTCTCACAGTCAAGGATAGTTGTTACACCTAGGCAGTCTCTGTGCCATAGGCTGGCTCCCTTACATTTTGCTGGATAAAACACTCTTTCTTTGCTATGCTCTGTCATCCTTCTCAAATATTGTTCTCTTTTTATCACACTCTCTTAAATAGTGAACATTTCTTTGAAAGAAGCATCACGTAAAGTAGGAACCTGTTGGCCTGGTTGACACTGTTCAAGTTAACAGATTCATCGGGGAGAACAGGTGCCTGGTTTTAACACTGAAGCAACTCCTCTCCAAGTGTTACCTGATTACCCACGAAATGTGTGGTTGTGTTTTCTGAACTATGGACTTCTTTAAAAAGGATCTGTGTTTCCAGATGTGTGACTTGAAGCACCAACTAACTTTCAGCGCGTCTTCGTCAGTCCTCATATTCATTTTAAGATCCTTTATTATGAAATAGCCTGAAGGTGATCGCGCATATTCCATACCAAGAAAAAAAACCGTTGTGTGTACAAACAGGAAAACGTGCCTCAGACAATTAAAACAGACAGCACATGCTTAGATATTAATGCTCTGAGAAGATGTTTGGGGGTTACAATCACCCAGAGTCTTTCATTAGGTGGTTCTACATAGATCATGGACAGGTGGAGGTCTGTTCACTTGAAAGTGAACCCCAAAGGCAAAGAGTACAAAAATGTATCAGTAATATCCTTGAAAAACTCAGAACGAATAATAGAGGAAACTGATTATAAAAATATTTGATCTTCTCACCATGCTTTTAGGGAGTCACCTTCTGTTTCCTCCCAGCCTAAAAGTCATAGAACAGGACACTTTAGGCGCTCCCAGGCCCTGCAATTCTGCCATTTCACAGTAGAGGGCGCTGTTGCATTAAAACCCGCACCGGTTGCACCGCTACCTCGGTGGGCCTGTGCTCCTGGTCTACTTTCCAGATGTTTTTTAAACAAGCCCTGTATACGAATATTTTTTTCTCTAAACTCTAAGGAAGTGAGAGTTGAAGAAAAACAGACTTCTTAAAAGATCGTCCTTTTACCCATTGTCTTCAGACATAGCTTATCATATGTGACATTCTTGGAGGCTGCTGTCAAAGTCCCAAAGTACGAAATGCATCTCTCAAGTCATCAACCTCATACAGGGGCTGTGGAGAAAGAGAAGGAGACTCAGGGGATGACTTTGTAACATTTTGCAAGAAAGTAAGTGGGGGGGACTAGGAAGAGACAGGAAGAGAAGAGGAAGGAACGCTAAGACAGCTCTTGAGACTCTAACCAAGAAAGAGACATGTGAGGGATCAAAGAGGGGAAGGGAAAGGCATCCTGGCAGAGGGCTCTGAATTGTGAAACAGAAGAGCAAACTCAAATGCGGGAGAAACGACAACAACAAAAAAAGCCAGAAAATAGGCTTTCACCGGGGGAAAAATAAGGAGTGATATTTACACACACGCGCACATAACGACAGTGTGAAAAATATAAGAAAGGAAAACACAAGTCACTGCAGGAAAAGATGACTTTGGAGAGAGAAAGGAAAGGAGAAGCCAAGAAGCCCCTTACCAAAAGAATGCGTCGAAGCTGTCTGGATAGACGAACTGAATTTTCGTGCAACCCCTCCCAGGCTTTGAAAGTTTTTTCACGATTTTCCACAAAAGTATTCCAGCAATAAAAATAATCTTTAAAAAAAAGAAAAAAAGGAGGGAGATGGGGTTGAAGACAGCTCAGATCCCAAATCAAGAGAAAAGAAAGAAAACCCTGCCCCCCTCATGCCCCCACACCCCCTCCCCCTTAATTCTCATCTCCCCCAAAGCCTGGTGTCCAAGCCCTTAATTCTTTTCCTCCAATTCTAGTTGATAATTTTCAGCTGGATCCCGCCCCCGACGTTTCTCATTCTGAATTGCAATCCTGAACCAGAGCTGCCGCACGGCGCCTGCGCAGCAGAGGTCCCCTCCGCACCTTTGAAGGTCATGATGGCGATTTGGACGCCCGCGCGATGCAGGCGCCGCAGCCCCTCGGGCTCGGCCTTGCGGTCCTCGCAGAAGTAGAGGCGCGCGGTGAAGATCCTCAGACTGAGGTTGGGGTACCCCCTCAGAAAGTCGGCCACGTGCCGGGCGCAGTCGTAGCATGGGCTCCAGGAGGTGAACCAGGTGACGCGGTAGCAGCGGCCAGGGTCCAGGTCCCAGTCGGAGATGTAGCGGAGGAAGAGCAGTTCCACGTGGCAGCCGTTCTGCGGAGAGAGCAGACGACTTAGGTGACGTTCACTGACCTTGACTGCGGCGCCAGTAGCTTTACGGTCATTGATCCACCTGCTCCCCACAGTAATCTTTTATGGGGTGTCCGCAGTTTTGGGCCTTAACGTTGCAAAACGTTTTGCTAACTCCCCGAAGGAGCGGCGAGGCCCGAACCCTTTTGCCGCCGTGGCCCTGCGGCGTGGAGACAGGTTATGGATTTTTCTGTAGACCGGGAGGATGAAATGAGCCTGGTTGAAGTAGCATCACACTGTCGTGGAGTTTTTTAAGCTGTGCTTGTGAGGTTAACTTTTTGCACCTTTAAGGAGAAAGAAAATGGCTTGGAAGAAGTCCTGTTGCTTGACATCGTGGAAATACACCAGACCGCTAGGGGGAGGTAGGAAACTTAAGAAGGGGCAAAACACGTTAGAGTAAGGCCGACAGAGGGGCATTGTAAGAGAGGTAATAGGCACTGCTAAGGATTAAGAACAATTGAATGTGTTTGCGCATTGTGTGATCCCTGCGATTGTAATAATAATCTCACAATAGTGAGATATAGCAAGTCGGCTTAGTGTTGCGGGAAGGTCGTTAGCCCCGGAATCTGATGAGCTAGGTTCCGGTTCCTGGCGTCACCACTCAGGTGACTGAGACAATTTACCCAACTCTTGGATCTTCTAATTCAACACCAGTGAAATAGGCTGGTGTGAGGCTTAAATGAGAAAGAAATAAAGGGTTGGTAACTGCAAAGCCTTCCATACGTAGAATGTGCCACATCAACAAACAAGAAAGAGATTAGGATGTTAAACAATTGTAGTGAGATAATTTACGCAATACAAATGGAGGCAAAGGAAACTGAACAGTCAGATAAACTAAACAATGAGTCAGTGTCCTTCCACCCATGGATTCTTCCCTGGGACTCCCACCGATACCAGATGTCACTGTCTGTTATGAGACAGGAAATAATCGTTGGCAGAAGCTTATGTAAACCCATCTGGTTATGGTGAAGAAGTCTCTTGGAAGTGTAATTCTCTGATTTTCTAGATGCTGAGAGATCGGTTTAATTAATCAGCCAATTGAAGCTTCCCTGAGTATTCTGGGTCTCATACTGAATGTACTCATTGGCTTATGATCTGTGTGAGCAGAAGGGAATAGGAATCATTTGGCAAACAGAATTGAGTCATTATTAATGTTTCCTCAATTTTTCTTCCTTACTTTTCAAAAATTCTAAAGAAAATTTGATTTTCACATTTAAGATTTAGCTTGAATGAGCTGATAATATTCTCCTAAATCAAAAGGCTCCTACATTTGATTTCTTCCTTAACCTCAAAGGCAATTCATTTGCTGGGGAGAGGGGAGAGATTTTGGGGACAGTTAACTCTTGGCATTGAAGCAGGGTGTGGCAGTAATGTACCCAGCATGATTGGGGAGGACATTGGATGACATGCTTTGGGGCATAACAAGTTCATGGACGTTTATTTTTTTTTTTTTTAAGTTTATCTATTTTAAGAGAGAGCATGCATGAGCACAAGGGGGGGAGGGGCGGAGAGAAGGAGAGACAGAATTCCAAGCAGGCTCTGCACCATCAGGGTAGAGCCCTATGCGGGGCTCGAACTCACGAACTGTGAGATCATGACCTGAGCTGAGATCAAGATTTGGACACTTAACTGACTAAACCACCCAGGCGCCCCAAGTTTCGTGGACATTTAAAAAAGAAAAAGATTGGGGCGCCTGGGTGGCACAGTTGGTTGAAGCTCTGACTCTAGATCTGGGCTCAGGTCATGATCTCACAGTTCATAAGTTCAAGCCCCGTGTGGGCTCCGTGCTAACAGTGCGGAGCCTGCTTGGGATTCTCTCTCCTTCTCTCTGCCCCTATCCTGTGCTCTCTGTCTCTGTCTCTCTCTCAAAATAGACAAACCTACAATTTTCTTAAATTAAAAAAAAAAAAAAGAAGAAAGGAAGAAATCCGAAGACCTAAATGTGAGACAGGCTGAAATGTAGTACCGTCAGCAGATGGTTTTAAAAGTGCCCATAGTCTAGCTTTTAATTGCCTTGGAAGCAAATAATTGATACCTTGTTTCGAAGGTGACCGAAGTCCAATGAAAAGGAGGTGGCACTGTCCCGCCGCTTCACCACGTAGCACAAGTAGGTCTCATGGCGACCCTTAGCCCAGCGGACATTCTTGAAATGGTAGAGAAACTTCCTCTGCTTCATCAGGAGGCTGTGGGTGAGAGAGGGAGGAACGTACAGGAGTACAGCTCCTTCTCTGGTCACTCCTGGCTTTCCTTCAGGCTTTTTTTTTAAGAATTTTTTTTAATGTTTATTTATTTTTGAGAGACAGAGTGCGAGCAGGGGAGGGGTAGAGAGAGAGAGAGGGAGACACAGGATCCTAAGCAGGCTCCAGGCTCTGAGCTGTCAGCACAGAGCCCGACGCGGGGCTCGAACCCATGAACCGTGAGATCAGGACCCGAGCTGAACTTGGACTCCATTATTAACCCTTCTTCGTGCTTATATTTAAGACCAATTGACAGGTAGCCAGAACCCCCAAACCATGTGCACTCACAGGACAGTCTCCTCCCACAGCTCTTTTAGATGCTGACAACTTGGAATTACAAACTTGTTCCTGGGGTTCCATAATTTTTTTCTTTCAGAGTTCCCCTCCAAATGCTACCTGAATGCCCAGTGTGTACTTCAGACTCAACACGGTCAAAACAGAATTCCCAAACTGCCCGCCATCCTGATTATCCTGTCTCTCCTTACTTTTCCATCTCAAGTAACCAGGCTAAAAGCTTGGGGGTCATTGATTCTTCTCCTTAACTCCTCACATTTAGGTAATGATCTAAATATATTGATTCAGTTCTCCAAATATTTCTCTTTTGCTTTTTAATATTTTTATTTTTTAAACCTCCGAACATTTCTTGAGTTTGTATCTGCACTGTTCCCCCTGCTCTCTGCTTCGGTCCAAGCCCCTGCCTTCTGTTGTCATGTTGTTCTGGCCTCTAAGCTGGTCTCACTGCCCTCAGACCCTCCAAAAGAACATTCTCCGTGCTGTGCCAGAGTGATCTCGCAAAAACCCAGGCGTGACTATGTCATTTCCATGCTGAAAAGCTCCCAGTGAATCTCTTCTGCTCATAACTCTTTATTTTTGTGTTTTATTTATTTATTTATTTTTTATTTCTTTTAATGTTTGTTTTTGAGACAGAGAGAGACAGAGCATGAACGGGGGAGGGGCAGAGAGAGAGAGGGAGACACAGAATCGGAAACAGGCTCCAGGCTCTGAGCCATCAGCCCAGAGCCTGACGCGGGGCTCGAACTCACAGACCGTGAGATCGTGACCCGGGCTGAAGTCGGACGCTCAACCGACTGAGCCACCCAGGCGCCCCTTTGTGTTTTACTTTTGAGAGAGAGATCGTGAGCAGGGAAGGGGCAGAGAGGGGAAAGGAAAGAGGATCCAAAGCAGGTTCAGCAGTGAGTCCAACGCGGGGCTCGCACTCACGAACCTCGAGATCATGCTCTGAGCCAAAGTCGGAAGCTCAACTGACTGAGCCACCCAGGAGCCCCTGCCCATAACTCTTTAATGTGGTATTTAGGCCAGTTTTTACATTTGGTTATCAGTCTACATCTCTAGCCTCCTTTCCTACTACTTTTCCCCTGCCCTTCCCTCCCTTCAAGTGCCTGTGGTACTCATGTGTTCTGAGGCTTTTTCTTTCCCATCACCTCGCTGATGCACTTCCTCCCGGTGAATGCTTTCCTGTCTTTTTCACTGGACAAAACCTACATATCCTTCAAAGCCTAACCACAGTTCAACTCTTTTTTATTTATTTTTTTCTTGCTACCACCATCCCCAAATTTCTAGGCAAAAATCGAACACTTAACAACGACAAAGACCCTCCTGGGGCACCTGGGTGGCTGAGTGTGTTAAGCACTTGACTCTTGATTTTGGCTCAGGTCCTGATCTCACTGTTCGTGGAGTCAAGCACGGCATAGGACTCTGCAGAGCCTGCTTGGAATTCTTTCTACCCCCACCCCCCCACCCTCCTGGGCCTATGTGCACTCTCTCTCAAAATAAATAAATAAACATTCAAAAGAAAAACCCTCCTGTCGTTTCCCTTGGTTCTCCAGTTCATCCCTACCGAATTCCTCATCCCCGGTTACCAATTGATTGCTGACCTGTCTCCCCATTTAGACTTCGTGTTTTGAGGCAGAAAAGTGTCACTTCATGAGGAAAAAAAATCTCTTTTTAACGTAAGAGTGTACTTGGCTGTTAACTTGAATAATACAAAAAGTTAAGTGTTACGTTTCAAAGTACTAAAGAATTACACTATCAACAATAGCCAAAGTATGGGAAGAGCCCAAATGTCCATCGATGGATGATATATATATATATATGCAATGGAGTATTACTCAGCCATCAAAAAGAACGAAATCTTGCCATTTGCAACTGCGTGGATGGAACTAGAGGGTATTAATGCTAAGCGAAATAAGTCAGGGAAAGACATATCATGACTTCACTCATATGAGGACATTAAGATAAAAACCAGGTGAACATAAGGGAAGGGAAGCAAAAGTAATATAAAAACAGGGTGGGGGACAAAACAGAAGAGACTCAAATATGGAGAACAAACAGAGGGTTACTGGAGGGGTTGTGGGAGGGGGGATGGGCCAAATGGGTAAGGGGCATTAAGGAATCTACTCCTGAAATCCTTGTTGCACTATATGCTAATTTGGGTGTAAATGGAAAAAAATAAAATTAAAAATAAATAAATAAATATTAAAGAATTAAAATTTTAAAAATTAAAACAAAATTGTTAATTCAATATTTAGGATAGTATCTAAGAGTTAAAATTTTTATGTTTTTCTAGTATTTTACAGTCATATTTACATGGTTTGGATTATACTGATTTCATACGGAATTTTGCACTCTGCTGCTTTTTAAACTTGGCAATATAATCTAAACATTATGTTATGTCGCTCGCATGCCCTTGTTTTCCGTATTCCTAGCACAGTGTTTTACTTGTCACGAGCACTAAATTGCATTGCATTGGTGGAAATACTCTGTGCTGACTCAAGTTTCCTTGCGTTTGTGGATTTAACACAAGCTCTATAGTATGGTTGATACCAAAGCACTGATGGTTTCTCCGAGTTTTGTCTTTAGTCTCTTCCAGAAATGTATTTATCGAGTTGTGGAGATAATGCTGCCACTTAGTGGCCCAGGGCAGAAGTGCAGTAAACTTGTAGGGACACCTGGGTGGCTCATTCGGGTTGAGCGTCTGACTCTTGATTTCGGCTTGGCTGTGGTCACGGTCCCAGAGGTCATGATCCTAGAGTCGTGGGATGGAGCCCAGAGTCAGGCTCAGTGCAGAGTGTGAAGCCTGCTTGGGATTGTCTCTCTATCCCTCTGCCCTTCTCCCCCGTTCTCTCTCTCTCTCTCTCTCTCTCTCAAATTAAAACAAACAGAAAAAGTGCAGTGAACTTGTAAAAACAAAGAGCGAGGCAAGGATTTGAATACGGTTGGCTGGCAAGAGAATTGAAACTTATTTCACCTTTTTTTTTTTTTTTTAAACCATTGAGGCATAATTTACATATGTCACCCTTTTAAAATGTACAGTTTTGTGAGTACTGGCAGATGTAAACACCCAAAGCTGAGACCACCGTCAGGATACAGAACATTTCCAGGGGACGCCTCCCCAGAGTTTCCTCATTCACTGTGTCGGTCAGTTCTTCCCCCCCTTTCCTAGGCAACCATTAATCTGCTTTCTGTCACCGTATGTCACTATCCACGTCCTAGAATTCTGTATAAGTCCTACATTATCTCTTCCTTTGTGTCCGACTTGTTTCACTTTGAAATTCATTTGTAGTGTTGCATGTGTTAATAGTTTGATCCTCTGTTTTGCGAAGTAATATCCCATTGCATGGCTTAGAGCACATGTATTCATTCACCTGTCGATGGACATTTGGACTGTTTCCACTTTGAGGCTATTGTGAATAAAGGTTTTACAAACATGTCCCAGTCTTTGTGATGACATAGGTTGAGAATTAATTTTAATGCAATACATGTGATAGACCCTGAATTCAAGAGTTAAGTATCCAAGTGTCAACCTTATTAATTAGGTGAGCAAGGACGAGCTTTTTATAGCCATCTCAATTTAAAATGTCTCGCCTCACACACGTGAAGCTTCTTGAAATACACTTTAAATCCTGAGGCAGAGAACTGGGTTTATCACCAGTATACACATTATGTATATCAAGCAATTTAAAAATGGCTTAATCATGTCATTTTAGAATGAAAAATTGGCATGTGAGAGCAAGCGGGGGGAGGGGCAGAGGCAAAGAGATTTTTAAGCAGGCTCCACACAAAGCTGAGCTGGACGTAGGGCTTGATCCCACAACCGTGAGTGAGATCATGACTTGGGCTGAAATCAAGAGTTGGTCGCTCAACCGACTGAGCCACCCAGGTGCCCCAGGGGGCTCGGTTTTAAACAGACTAAGCATCATCTCTTACTGAGACATTTCTTTAAACACCTAACGTACCCTGCTGGGCTCTATGGCCAAGCAAAGGGTGGAGAGAGGTACCGTATCACACACAGCGGATCTGCTGCCGGGAGGAAGAAAAGGTGTTCTGGAAGGGATGTGAGATAGGTGAGGGAATTCAGATGGACTTTTGCCTTCTGCCTCACGGGGAAATATAGCAGTCCGTTACTGTTTGTCAGAAGCGACCACAGTGAAGCGAATCACTTGATTGTGACCTGTTAGTTAACCTTCTAGGTCCATCACTTTCCTTCAACTGTAGCTAGGGTCCCATTTCCAGTATCCTGTTCTCTTGGTTTCTCTTTTGGGTACAAAGGACTTTGAGGTCGCGGGCTGCCAGCTGCTCTGGACAGCTGTGCCCCGTGAGGCAGAACATCGCTGTATCCCCAGCAATGCAAACAGAGACAAATGGGTTAAAAATAATCTTGACGAATGCCCTCTGCAGATTTTCTTTTCCTTAATGATAATTGTATATTTCCCCTTTTCTCCTCTTGAATTTCATCTTTTCTCCTTTTTGTGTCTTTGAACTTCAACTACGAATTTAATCATTGCTTTGCATTTCATTATGTACAAATATTTTCACTGGACCCTTTACCTCTTTCTACCTCAGATTAATTTGCAAAATCTGATTGCAAACTGAGCAGACATTTGACATTTTTGCCCTCAAGAAAATTTGCTGAAGAACATTTAGACTCCCATTAAAAATCTTAATTCTGGGTGCACCTGGATGGCTCAGCTGATGAAACATGAGACTCTTGATCCTGGGGTTGTGAGTTCGAGCCCTACATTGGGTATAAAGATTACCTGAAATCTTTTGAAAAAAATTTTTTTTTAATTTAAAAAATCAATTCTGTAGTGTAAACGCTTTGTAAAAGCGTTAAGTTGAGATAAAGCATAAGGATTAAGTATGATTCTCATACTTCTGTAGTAAGTAGGAATAAAATAAGTTATGTGATAATAACTTATCATAAACTGCTTGTGACAACATTCTGATAATCTTAAAAATACATTTAAGAAGTAAGTTAAACGAAACTGGAAGACTATATACGTAGGGGCGCCTGGGTGCCTCAGTTGGTTAAGCGTCCCACTCTTGATTTTGTCTCAGGTCATGATCTCAGAGTTCATGAGATCAAGCCCCACATTGGGCTCTGTGCCGACAGCATGAAGCCTGCTTGGAATTCTCTTTCTCCCTCTCTCTCTGCCCCTCCCCTGCTCTCTCTCTCTTTCTCTCTCTCTCAAAATAAAAAAAAAATTAAAAAATTAAAAGGAAGACTAGATAAGTAGTAAAAATGCCACTAACTGCCTAACAATTAACACTAAATAAAGTTATTTACTGATGCTTGACTGATTTTTTTCCCTGTAACAGATACGTACCATCCTAGTGACTTTCAAGCAGTTAATTTTGAATATGGGCATTAAAAAATAATCTCCTTACTCTGTAACTAAATTTTTCAGTAAAGAGTCCCCAGGAAGGTTTACAAGTCCTTTTGTAGGTGAATGCTGACAAAATTATTAGTACAATTTCCACTACCGTTTGTAATGTAGTTATAGTCTTGCTATACCTTTTCATGAATTGAATCTCTAAACTAGTGCTAACTGCACGACACATCTCAGGACGAGTCCATACGTGGCACATAGGAGTTCTTTTGAATATGGAAGAGAGAGAGAGAACAGAGAGAATCAGGCAGAGAGCGTGTAAGATCTGAACAGATGTGACAGATCCAGAGAAATAAACGTGCAGATTGCCCAAGCAGTGAGTCAGATAGTGAGAGGAGAGAAGCAGATAGCTACCAATCTGAAAGCTCAGATTTGCTCGGAGAGGAAAGCCAGTGCACCCCCGCCCCATGAGGAGACTTTACCTGTCCATTGTGGATTCCAGGGTGTCTTTCTTAGTCTTAGGCCAAGGAAGGCTTGCCTCAAGTCCTGCTGCCTCACTGACTCTGTCTGGCAGTGCATTGGCCCCACACATTCAAATTTGAGCTTACCCTCTTAGGCTCCACCCCCCCCCCAAGGCATCATCACCATCAGGTACCCCAACAGCCTTCCTCTTGTTTAGGTCCAAAAAAGATAGGCGGGGCTGTCGTTGGCAAAGTCACGTGGGTAAATGACTGAGGGCCGGTCTGCTTAAGGTATAGGCTCCTTTAGGGCTACAGCTGTAAAAATCCAGTCTATGCTCCACAGGAGCATAGATCTTCCCAAAGATCTTTCCAAAGATCAGGAAACAATAGCCAGAGACACTTAGGAAATTGTAAGCCTGGTGGCCAATAACATCTTTAATTTTAAAAGTGCAATAATAATATTAGTAATGTTCAATGAAATAGCATCTTGTTCTCTGTGAGCTGAAGGCATCTGTTCCCTTGTGTAAGTGCACACTTTCTGAATCTCAGTAGAGACCAGCACTAACACCTCCTGCTTTGTGGCCAAGCAAGTAAATGTGGTCAGTTATGTAGGACTTAGGAATAGAAATTATGCACCCTAAACCACCAATTCCCCCCCCCTTTCTGATTGCATTACAAGAATTGCTAGAAGACTAGATGATTGCACAAGAGTAATTTTTGCAAAAGCTGTCTTTTCCACAAGCCATATATTTTGAAGTCAGAAGCAGCGGCATCCCAAAGCATTAAAAAATGTTTATTTCATCAGACAGAATCAGCATCCAAATGACTCCAGTGAACTTGGAAAACCGTCTGGGCTTTTCAAGTAAAAGGCTTTAAATTCCTGCCCTCATACAATTTGGCCTATTAAAGATTTTGCTTCTCCCTCCTAACTCAGTCTAAATCCTTTCTATTTCTTTATTCGATAGAAACTCAGTGCCTAACTACGTGAGAGAAACTGTTGGGTGCTGGGGGTACAGTCGTGAGTAAAGCAGCTAAGGTCTCTGCTCCCTTCCTGCCTCAAGGCTTTGAATACCCCATAGGCATTGATTCCCAAATCTGTCGCTCCAGCTTGGACCACTTCCTTGAACTCAACACAGAGGCAAACAACTGCCACCTCAGCATCCCCATTTAAATATCCGAGGGGCATCGCCAACACGCCTCAAACTGATCCCCTGTTCTCTCTTTCAACACACCTGCTCCTTTGGCCATCTTTCCCATCTCCATGACGGTGTCGTCCCTCCCATGGCTCAGGCCAACCTGGCAGTCTTCCTTGGTGGTTCTTTTCCTTCTAAAGTCCATTGCATTAGCAAGTCCTGTGGCCTCTACTTGCAGAATAAATCCAGGACTGACCACTTTTCACCACCTCTGCAAGCAACCTGGATTACTTCCCCCCACTGGTCTTTCTGCTTCCCTGTCTTTCGATTACAGTCTATTCTCAACACAGCAATCAGAATAATCCTTTTGAAACACTTTATTTTTATTTTATTAATGCTTATTTACTTAAAAAATTTTTTTTAACATTTATTCATTTTTGAGAGACAGAGAGACAGACAGACAGAATCGGAGTCAGGGTCCAGGCTCTGAGCTGTCTGCACAGAGCCCGACATGGGGCTCGAACTCATGGAATGTGAGATCATGACCTGAGCTGAAGTTGGACGTTTAACCAGCTGAGCCACCCAGGCACCCCAATGTTTATCTTTGAGAGAGAGAGAGAGAGAGAGAGAGAGCGCATGAGAGCACGAGTGGGGGAGGGGCAGAGAGAGAAGGAGACACAGAATCTGAAGCAGGCTCCAGGCTCAGAGCTGTCAACACGAAGCCTGACGCGGGGCTCGAACTCACGGAATGTGAGATCATGACCTGAGCCGAAGTCGGAAGCTCAACAAGCTGAGCCACCCGGGGGGCCTCCCTTTGAGACACTTTAGATCGCATAACTCGTCTGTGAAAACTTTCCATGGTTTTCTATTCTCTCAGTAATAGTCAACATCCTTCCATGACACACAAGACCCTGTATCATCTGCCTCTGCTTTGCCTCTAAATTATCACTTTTAGGGGCACCTGGCTGGCTCAGTTGGTAGAGCATGCAACTCTTGGTCCAGGGGTCGTAAGTTTGAGCCCCTTTGTGTGTAGAGATTACTGTAAAAAAGATGAAATCTTAAAATAAATACTTTCAACTCTCTCCCTTGCTTATTCACAGAACACACATGCCCGCCCCCTCATTTGCACTTACTGGCTCTCCTGCCCAGAGTGCTCCTTCCCTGTACATCATTATGGGGTTTTTATTGACTAATTTATGTATTAATTAATTAATTCATTTTCATTATGGGTTTTTTAAATTAAGTTTTTAATTCCAGTGTAAGTTCACATACAATATCATATTAGCTTCAGGTCTTAGATCATCACAGTTTGATTTCCTTATTTATGTCTTTACTCAACTACCTCCTTATACTTGAGGCCTTTCCTAGTGACCATATCTAAAATTTCAACTCTATCCCACTATCCTAGCATTTCCGTTCCCCTTTCTAATGTATATTTCTCTTTAGCACTTATCACTTAAAATATATTGTGATCTGTGCTCCTCATTGACTCTTAGGTCTATGAACAGAGGGATTTTTGTCTTTCTTTTCACCCCGCCAAGATATTCCTAGTACTTAGTACAATGTTGGCATATAGTAGATGCTGAATGAATGTTGAATGAATGAATCCATAAGGATCTCATGGAACTTACATTCGAGTGGGAAAGACGCATTAATCAAGTAATTGAACCTGTAAATATGTCATTGAAACTGATATTTGCTATGAAAGACAAGTACACATAGTAACAGGAGACTGACCGGTCTGTGATCAGTGGGAGGACTCCTGTTGGGAAATGGTAATAGTCAGTGTCTTAGCTCCCTTCTCTGTCTGAGATTCTTTGATGGTTGGGTTATGGAAGAAAGGAAGTATTTACCACTGCGTCTTAACATTCCATGCCCTGACTCAGAAACTTTTTCTTTTTCTTTTTAAGTTTGTTTATTTATTTTTGAGAGGGAGTGAGAGCGAAAGAGTGAGAGCACGCACAAGTTGAGGAGGGGCAGAGAGAAATGTTAGAATCCAAAGCAGTCTCCAGGCTCCCAACCGTCAGCACAGATCCGGATGTGGGGCTCAAACTCAAGAGCCATGAGATCATGACCTGAGCTGAAGTCGGATGCTTAACCAACTGGGCCACCCAAGCGCCCCCAGAAACTTTCTAATCACACCCTTTGTCAAACACAGAAGTTTAGAGTTTCCTATTTGCCCTACCCTTCCTCTCTCCACTCTATTAAACCTGGAACATTAAGGGAAATTTCTGAAGTGGGTTATTTCAAATCACAGCTAATAGTTTTGAGTGCTTACTGTAGTTAGACATTACACTAAGCCCTTTAAAGACAAAGTACACATATTTAGGAAAACTGTGATGGGGATAAAGTTTCTTATAGGCTCCTGAATTGTGCTCATGGTCCCTGATTCTATGGATCGCAAATTCAACTTTGCTTCACCGTGGGTACCGAGCCAAGGATGGCCCGATGGTAGTTCACTCTCAAGGACTCTCTAAGTGAGAGTGAGTGGATCTAATGTGAACAAGCCTTACAATGCTCTCTCACTTGCCTCCAATAAACCAACCAAAATATCAAGGTACCGCAGATCTCACTGAAGTGTTGGAGAAATCTAAGGGAATGATACATGTGAGAGAAGTCATATTAGTTAATAGGTTAATTATGGCTTTTTATAGCTTAAGAAAGAATTTCAAAAGAATGAGTCTCTTCACAGGGATCTGCTCATGACCACATCCCATTCCTAGTGTTGTTCTCCTGCCCTCCAGTCCACTCCTGTCCAAAAGCCTCTTTTTCTCAATTCCACAGGGAAACTCTGCCTTGTATTTTCCAGGATTATTCTCACCCATGGATCCATGTTTCTCTGTAGACATCTATTTCTCCAAGTCTTTATTTTGAAAAAGATTCTCAGGGCACAGGAAAGATAGTAGATGATAGCCAGTCACCTTTAGCACCGAATTGAAGGGGCAGATGGCCAGGGAAAGGGTAGAGGAGACTTTAAACTCTGCAGAGACCACGATGGGGCATGGCCATGGGTGATCTGACCCCTTTAAATTGTCTCCTCATATATGAGGTGGGCCTTTACCATGTTTTCATCCAGGTGTCCAGAGAAACACACACACACACACACACACACACACACACACACACACACAGATGCTCCAAAAAGATCAATATTAATTCTTCGCGATGGTAGTATCTCTAAATTCAAAAAAATAAAAAAAGTGTTCCGGTCGCCCAAATGATATTACAGTTTGGACTCTTAGTTGCCTTTGTATATTCTCTCTTCAAATTATGCCACTTTGGGAGCGCCTGGGTGGCTCAGTCTGTTCAGCTTCCAACTTCGGCTCGGGTCGTGACCTCCCTGTTTCTGTCTCTCTCTGTCAAAAATAATAAAACCGTTTAAAAAATTTAAAAAATGACGCCCCTTTGTTCTAGCTGGAAATAAGAAAACTGGCCTGTTGCTGATCCCCATGCCCCTATGTTTGATTTTGGTTTGGTCTGTTTTTATTTTGTGCAATTCTGATCATTTCTAATTGTACGACTCAGTGGCATTAATTACGTTCCCAATGTTGCGCAACCATCACCCCTATCTTTCCAAAACGTCTCCGTCACCCCCAAAAAGAAACTTCATAACCATGAAGCACGAACTCACCATTCCCTCCTCCTTCTAGATCCTGGTAACTTAGAATCTGCTTTCTCTATGAATTTGTTGATTCCAGATACTCCCTAGAAGTGACAACCATACAACGTTTTTCCTTTCGTGCTTGGTTCATTTCACTTTGTATAACGTTTTCGAGATTCATCCATGTTATAGTGTGTGTCAAAACTTCATTCCTTTTTATGGTTTATACATTTATAGTGTTTCATTGTGTGTCTCCAGCACATCTTACTTATCCATTCATGTGTTGATAGACACTCGAGTTGCTTGCACACTTTGGTTATTGTGCAGTGTGGCAGTGAAGCTTTGTGTACAAGCATGAGTCTTTGTAACTAGAAGTAACTAGAAGTAACTAGAAGTGGAGTCACCTGAATGGCATTTCCTCTGAATGACACACACACACACTCTTAAAAATTATGGCCGAAATTATGAAATTATACTTTTAAAAGACTCAATAGCTCCTCATATGAGGGTCTTCGTCTTCTTTTTTTTTTTTTAACATTTATTCGTTTCAGTAATCTGAGCATTCAGTAACTCAGTGTGGGGCTCAAACTCACAGCCCCCAGATCAAGAGGGGCACACTCCACTGCCTGAGCTAGCTAGCCACCCTAAGGGCCATCCTTTCTGCTCAGCCTCTGGCTGGGGAGGGATTTTATTCTTGTCTTCACAACGTGTTATTTAACAAGCTCAGCCACTAGCTGGGAAGTAGAAAAGCTAGACCTGAGATCTGAACCCGAGTCAGCCGTCCTGTCCGTGCAATACCGTCGTGTTGGAAAACCAGTCCCACAGACCTTAATCCGGTTGACCATATCAGGTTGGGAATCTTCACATCAGAGCTACAGAGGATTTTTCCCCTGTGTTACTCTATCATTTAGAATTGAGTCTGGCTACATATGTCGGGCAAATTCAATGAACTACTTATGTGAGATACAATTTCTCTCCCAGATACAACAACGTAAATGTCCAGCAAGTAATTAAATCTAAATATAATTGAAACATGCACTTTGGAGCCCTTTATTTTGTCAAGAGACTATCCATGGGACATGTTTTTAGCCAGAATGTTTTTCTCATCTCTCAGTTCAAATATGGGGCATGAGTCCCAGCCTGGCACCAGTGGGAAATTAAATGCTGCATACCGGGAACCATACAAGACTAGAGGGCAGGGGAGAGTCAATTCTTCCAGATTGGTTTCTGAAGCAGAATTATCTCTGGATATTTGCTTTACAAATGATGTAGATTTGATACGGTGCTGGCAAAATCTATAAACACAACACGGAATACTCATTGTGCATTCTTGCATTTTCTATTTTAAAATCCTACTTTTCAGTGTATAGACTATACACAAGATTTTCTCCAACAAGTGTAAATGTTTTAAATCTTTATGACTTGACAATGAAGGTGCTGGGGAAAAAAAATTCTGTTGTGGTTGTTTTGATGTTCTACTCCTTTGAGAGCAATGTAAAACATGCTTTTGTAAGTAATTTATGGACACAGTCTTTGAAAACTGAAATTCACTCAATTAGTTAATATTTATTGCAGGCCTATTATGAGAAAGCATAAGACTGAGCTTTGAAGGGGAACAATGATTCACACGACAGTTCTTCAAGGAATTCATACTTTTGTTTAAAGCTTCAAAAGTAGGTAATACTTAAATGACAACATAAAAGAGTTGCAGGAACCTTAGCCCTACGTTTCTCAAAATGACATGCATATTTGGAGACAGTCCTAAATATGAGTGGATGACAATACATCGGAAGTAGATGAAAACCACAGGATAAATTTGTCATGCTATTCTAGAATATAAATGGTTTCCAAAGGTATGAGAAAAGAGCGTTTTTATTTTATTTGTTTCTTTATTATTTTTATTAATTTTTTTTAAAATTTATTATTGAGAGAGAGAGACAGAGACAGAGTGAGAGTAGCCAGAAGAGAGGGGGAGAGAGAGGGGGAGAGAGAGAGAATCCCAAGCAGCTCCACACTGTCAGCACAGAGCCTGCCTCGGGGCTTGATCTCCTGAACCGTGAGATCGTGACCTGAGCCAGGATCAGGAGTTGGACAGTCAACTGACTGAGCCATGCAGGCGCCCTAGTATTTTTATCTGAAAAATTATTTAGAGTAGAATATAACATGCACGTTCATTTTCCTCACATTTGTGACTTTTCCCTATTGTCCTCTCCCACCCCCATGTAAAAAGTAAAAGTGCTCGAAACATGGACGATTTCAAAGATTATTATGCTCCCTTGTATGTAGAGTAAGCCCACGTGTGGCAAGCATACACGTGTGGTTGCTAATATAGGACCATGGAAGTGTTAAGAATAAAACATAGATTCTAGGAGATATTTCAGCCGAACGCAGGTTGTTTGGGATTATATCCTCAGATGCTCAGCATTTATTTTACTGTCTTACAGGATATTTGAATGGGGGACAAATTCGAGACACGACGGTTCTGTAATTCTCTATAGAAAGCACGGATCCTAAAGTACCCCAAATGCTTATATAATTCCAGTAACAGGATGTGCATCACCTACTTAATGCCATGGGCTCAGATGGGTGCAATGTGTGAATACGAAAGCATGGTACTTGGAATATATGGAATAATCCTGATGAAAACCTTTCATCCTCTCTCCAGGTAACAGAAACCACATGAGCAAAGGACTGTGTGATGTGCTTGATAGGTTTTAGCAACAATGAGTAGCTTAGGTTAGTTTGGTTTGCGTGATGGCTCGTAAGAAAACAATGATGACAGATAAAACTGCGATGTAATTCATATTTCATTTAAGCTTTTTATTAAGGAAACTTTTGGAACAAAGTCGAGAGTCTTGCACAACGGCTGTAAATAAAAAGCTATTGAAGGGGATGCCTGGGTAGCTCAGTCGGTTGAGCGTCCAACG
The DNA here is from genome assembly GCF_007474595.2 of Lynx canadensis. Classification (NCBI taxonomy): domain Eukaryota; kingdom Metazoa; phylum Chordata; class Mammalia; order Carnivora; family Felidae; genus Lynx; species Lynx canadensis. Next base: position 42,771,730 of record NC_044309.1, read on the forward strand.
CTCAGGTCATTTGGCCCGGGGTTGAGGGATCGAGCCCCATGTTGGGCTCCACAATGAGCGTGAAGCCTGCTTAATTAAGATTCCCTCTCTCGGAGCGCCTGGGTGTCTCAGTCGGTTAAATGACCGGCTCAGGTCATCTCACGGTTCGTGGGTTTGATTCCTGCGTCGGGCTCTGTGCTGACCGCTTGCTGGGAGCCTGGGGCCAGCTTCAGATTCTGTGTCTCCTTCTGTCTGCCCCTCCCCGGCTTGTGCCCTGTCTCACTCTGTCTCTCAAAAATAAGTAAAGGTAAAAAGATTAAAAAAAAAAGAAGATTCCCTCTCTCTGCCCCTCTCCCTTGTTTCTCTAAAATTAAAAAAAAAGTGTAGGGGCACCAGGGTGTCTCAGTCAGCTAAGCGTGTGACTCCAGCTCAGGTCGTGATCTCACAGTCGGTGAGTTTGAGCCCTGTGTCGGGGTCTGTGCTGACAGCTCAGAGCGTGGAGCCTGCTTCAGATTCTGGGTCTCCGTCTCTGCCCCTTCCCCACTTGCTCTCTGTCTCTCTCTCTCCCTCTCAAAAAAAAACATTAAAAATTTTTTTTTCTTAATTTTTAAAAAGCTATGGAAGAAGTGTGATTTGTCCAGCATACTGAGAGTAACATTTTTTTTTCCCCCAGAAAGCCATTATCCCTGTTTATTTTTCTTTTGAAGGAAGGAAAATTACTCTCTTATAATTACAATAGCATTTTTCATTCCCGGGCATTTGGCGTTAGTGTGATTAAAAAACCAATTTTGTGGGGTTTCATCATGCGGGTTTTAAAACTTGTTTTCCTTATTAGCTACCTGCTCCCTTCACCAGCTTCTCTTGAAAAACCACAGGACAACCTGGTCAGTTTATTTTTAACGAACACAATATGACTTGGAAATTGTACCTCTCGTGGCTGTGTGAAGTTTTGGACATCTGGACTTCACCACTGCTGATTTTCAGCATGGTTAGCCCAAGGTGAGGTTTCATTCTGGCCAGCGTGTGAGGCCAGCAGGCCCCCTGGGGATCTTCCAGGGCATACATTCCCGGGTCTGAGGGCCAAGATGCTCAGATAATGACTCCCCAGGCCACTATTTTTGGACACCAGGTAGATTGTTCAATACGATACTTTCTTGTTTTTGAAAAAGCCCAAAAAAGGGATCCGTGTGGGTGAAAGTGCGGTTTTTGGAGTGCTTCAACTTCTGCATTTCCTGATTTTTGTTTTTCTCAGTTGGCGGCCAGACACATCACTGAATTTCTCTGGGGTATGAAGCAGAGGGAAGGACCTTTAAACACATACAGGAATTACTCACTCAGCTTCTGCCGCGCAGCTGCCCAGGACTCACTGAGGTTGAGAGAACAAAAAAACAAGTATTCGTCAAAAGCCTGAGGGCTGGGCAGAGGGCTGAAGAAAAAGAGCTATTTTTGCTGGGAAAAATGGCTGAAGAAGCTTCATTGATCATGCACATAATGGAAAATAGCATAGAGCAGTGGGAAAAGTTAGGTTTTGAAAGCAAGTACGTTAAGACCCGAATCGTCACTGTTTCCTAGCAAGGTGTCTGACTGTGTTTCAGTTTCCCCACGTGTGAAGTGTGAACAAAAAAATAGTAGTCATCGCTGTCCCTCACTGTGGGTGCAGCTCATACCAGGTTCTGTGCTGAGCGTGTTGCGTGAATTATCTTATTTAGAGCCGAGAAGTAGGGACTGTTATCCCAGTTTTCAGACAGGCACACTGAGGCTCACGGCTGGCGGGATTGTTAAAGATGATGCAAGCAAGGGGCTCTGCATGTGGCCTAGTGCATGGAACGTACTCTGTACGGAACTGGCTTTATTAAAGATTATCTTACAAAACCAATACGTTTAGAAGGCCAGCCACTTCAAAACTATCAATTGTGATCCTCAGCACGTCACGGGAGCTCATGGTTTTGTGATTGGTAATTAAATGTGAGTGAGGAGTTTGGAGGTTCTCACACTTCAGTGTGAGTGAGTGTAGAAAACTGCACATTCCAGTGTTTAATCCCTCAAGAGTTTATTCAGCGAGTCTGGAATCCAGCCCAGGTTCTCTGCCTTTCTGACAAGCGGCCATTCATTCCAAAGCAGGTGGTCTGTTGGGAACCTGGCTTTGAAAAATATTGCCCTAGAAGAGCTCACATCTCTCCCAGCTCCCAAATTCTGTGTTTGTATGACTTCTGTCTAGAATTCTGGGTGTGTATGACCTCATATAGTTTTGAAAAATTGGTGTGTGTTTGCTTCATTGCTTTTTAGTCCATTGAAATGCCAGGGAAAATTAGAGATGCTCTAAATAACAGAGATCTGTTTTCTTTTTGTGGGTAGGTGCATACCAAAGACCAAATCCCATGTTATTTGTTTGCTCAGTGATGTAATCTAAGGAATGATGATTCCAATCTTGACAAAATAGCTCTGAAAGGGATAAGAGACAGTTTGTAAAGAAAGTGTAGTATTATAGGGACAATATGTTATCTGTAGAATTGCCATTCTGTTTCTCTCTAAATAGTCCCTGACAGTTGAAATCAAATTACCGTCTATGCTATGGGAGTCCTGGCACCATACTGGCAAATTCTTCCTCTTCTTTTGTAGGGTCTTTGCTGATCATTGCCTTTTCTTCTCAATAATTGTTCTGTCTCCAGTAATTAACTCACAACCCCCTTGATTTAATTAAACTCGGTAGGGTTGATGAGATTTGAGAAACTACTTGATATCAGCAACTCCAAATTCTGTGGCCTGGTTTCCTCCTCCCCCATTACCCCCACATCTTTTCTCTTCCTCCACTCACCCATACGTTGGCTGAAAGTACCAACAAAGATCTCTTCCCTTTACCAGGGGAACTGGGAGATACTACATCAGCAGTATTAGAAAAAAAAAAACACCACCAACCCATTCAATACACTCAATACTTGGTTAATTTATTCAACATGGTCCTGCCTCCCACACATCCTGGTTACTTTAGACCTCCATCCACAGGCTCCATAGAGGAGGTACGGCTATAACATAAAAAGAAGAAAAGTCCTGGGGTGCCTGGATGGCTCGGGCGGTTAAGTGTCCGACTTTGGCTCAGGTCATGATCTCACAGTTCATGGGTTTGAGCCCCACGTGAGCTCTGTGCTGTCGCCCCAGAGCCTGGAGCCTGCTCTTGATTCTGTGTCTCCCTCTCGTCCTGCCCCTCGCCAGCTTGCGCCGTATCTCTTTCTCTCTCTCAAAAATAAATGAACATTAAAAAAAGTAAAGTCCAAGGGCTCCCTGTTGAGACGGTTATCTTGAATATGCTTTGTAACTAGCTGTTTATGCCCATATAGATTATCTTTCTTTGTAATTTCTTTTCTTTTTTCTTTCTTTTTTCTCTTTTTCTTTCTTTCTGTCTTTGAGAGAGAGGACGCAAGTGAGCGAGGGGCAGAGAGGGAGGGAAAGAGAGAATCCCATGAGAGGGAGAGGGAGAGAAGCGGGGCTCAAGCTCACCCGAAGCGGGGCTCGAACTCCTGAACTGTGAGATCATGACCTAAGCCTAAGTCAAATGCTTAATCAACTGAGCAGATTGGTGCTTGCTCAGGGGCTAGAAGGAAGAGGAATAGGGAGTAACTGCATAATGGATATGGAGTTCTCTTCTGCAGCGATAACGTTTTATTACTGGATGTATATAATGTATGTACTGAATGTCACTGAATTGTACTTTTTAGTATCTTTTTAATAAGTTTATTTATTTATTTAGAGACAGAGAGACATGGGAGGGGCAGAGAGAGAGAAAGAGAATCCAAAGCAAGCTCTGCATATTCATCACAGAGCCCCATGTGGGGCACAGACTCATGAACTGTGAGATCATGACCTGAGCCGAAAACCAAGAGTCGACTTAACCAACTAAGCCCCCAGGCGTCCCTGTACTCTTAAAAAAAAAAAAGTTTGTTGAAGTAATCTCTACACCCAATGTGGGGCTTGAACTAAAGACCCGGAGGTCAAGAGTCACACGCTCCTCTGACTGAGCCAGCCAGGCACCCCTGAATTGTCCTCTTTAAAATAGTTTTATGTTATGTGAATTTCACCTCATTTGAAAAAAAAAATTGTGGATTAATTCAGAGACTTCAGGGACTAAACAGCCAGGAAATGGATGAGAATGATGACGCGGCTATTCTCTCTTCCTGCATGCCGTTAGCCATTAGTATGTATAAGCAGAGGAGAGAGTCCATAAGTAAGGGAAGTAAAGGGACAGAGGAGACGAATAGTAGTGGGTATAGGAGGGAAGAACTCAGGTGTAAATGCCAAGTTCATTTGACCAACACTTAGGGAGCCGGTGCTAATGGGAAAGTGAAGGCCGTGGGCATGACTGCACAGAATTAAGTGCCCGTAGTTTCTGAACAGGAGGAAACACAATACATTTGCAGTATAAATTAAAGCATTGTTTTATCTCTAATCAGAAATGAAATCTGAAAAGAAAACAAAATGTATGCCATTGTATGCGGCAAAAGTGGTTATTCAAAGCAGAAAGAAACGAGTTGAGTAACCAAGAAGCAACTCTGATCTTATTGAGGGCAGAGGGCATGGCTTACTCAACTTTGGATCCCCAGCACTGTGCCAGGCACTGATAGTCAAAAGTTCTCAATGTTTCAGGTCTTTTAACCATCTGATGCACTTAATCTTACAATGATCCAGGGTTTGGTGTCATTGAGTTCTCCCTCGCCCCCCACCCCCTTTTTAAATAAAGTTAGCAACCATTTATTTATATTTGAGAGAGAGAGAGAGAGAGAGAGAGCTCGTGAACGATGTGGGGGCTTGATCCCAAGACACGATCATGACATGAGCCAAAATCAAGAGTCTCAGCGACTGAGCTACCCAGGTGCCCCCGGGGTTCTCCTTTTCCAGATGAGGAAACTGAGGCACAGAAAGGTGACAGTCATCATGGCAGAGTTAGGGTTTGCACCCCCATGGTCTAGCTCCAGAGTTGGTGTTTTGAAACACTTGTTATATTTCCTGATGGCATTAAAAATATGATAATAAAAACAATGATTAAAAGACTGGTCAGCAAACATATGGATTCTCTTGTATCCCTCTTAGAAGAGGAAAAACTATGAACCTCTTTGGCGTTTCCCCCGTTCTCTCTTCTGGCCAGACTCAAAGCTCTCAAGAACTGTCTGTATGCAAACAATTCCCAAGTAACCTAGTTCCTGAGTAGTGAATGGCAGTGTGTGAAAGCAAGCGACACCTTCTTTCAGCCTCTACGTTGAATAAGGGAGCACACATCATATCCCTCAGCAGGCAAAATAACGTTCTGCACCCTGAGATACACAAAAGAAATTTGCAGCGTTGTACCATCTAGTTCTATTGTCTAAAATAAATACAGCCTTCAGTCTCCTGTAAATGACTGGCCTCTAGCAACAGCAGTTGTATCCCTATCGTTGGCAAAGGTGACGTCTGAAGGTAGCCTTTGAGAATATGGTAATCATGTGTTTTAAAATTGTGGATTTTCCACCAGGAACAGACTGTTAGTAAATTTTAGTTACCTCAGGAGTCTGTTTTCTTTTTTGAAATATATTGTATTTTTTATGCATGCTTTTTAAAAAAAATTTTTGTAACGTTTTCTTTATTTTTGAGAGAGACAGAGAGAGAGTGTGAGCAGGGGAGGGGCAGAGAGAGAGGGAGCCACAGAATCCGAGGCAGGCTCCAGGCTCTGAGCTGTCAGCACAGAGCCCGATGTGGGGCTGGAACTCACGAACCATAAGATCATGACCTGAGCTGAAGTCAGACGCCCAACCGACAGAGCCACCCAGGTGCCCCCGCCAGTTTGTTTTTTTTTTTTTTTAAGTCTAGACTCTTACACAAACCTTTGGCAGGCCAAATATTTCTGATTTCTAAACACCTTTGTCTCTGAATCTTTTTTGCAGTGGAACAACATGAACCTAAGTTTTAGAATGTGTAAGTTCAGCTGTGGTTCCATGACACTAAATTTTAGGGAGTTTGCAGAACCTCTTGGCCTCTCAAAATCTTGTTTCCAGTCAGCAATGGAATCATAGGAGCAATGATCCCTTTAAATATCCACCTCCTGGGGGCTGCTTTCAGAATGAAATACGATCTTCGAAAAGGAAGGAAGAAAGAAAACCTGATAAGAAAAATTTAAAGTTAATTTTAGGGGGCACCTGGGTGGCTCAGTTGGTTAAGCATCTGACTTTGGCTCAGGTCACGATCTCAGGGTTCGTGAGTTCGAGCCCCACATCGGGCTCCGCGCTGACAGCTCAGAGCCTGGAGCCTGCTTTGGATTCTGTCTCCCTCTCTCTCTGCCCTTCCCCTACTTGTGCTCTCTCTCTCTCTCTCTCTTTCTGTCTCAAAAATAACCAGTAAAAAAAATTTTTTTTTAATTTTTTTTTTAACGTTTATTTATTTTTGAGACAGAGAGAGACAGAGCTTGAACGGGGGAGGGTCACAGAGAGAGGGAGACACAGAATCGGAAACAGGCTCCAGGCTCTGAGTGGTCAGCACAGAGCCCGACGCGGGGCTGGAACTCACGGACCGCGAGATCGTGACCTGAGCCGAAGTCAGATGCTTAACCGACTGAGCCACCCAGGCGCCCCCCAAAATATTTTTTTTAAATAAATAAAGTTAAATTTAGTCTGGGATTGTTGCGGTCAAAGGTCGCATCCTGCGAATTGCCATCTGCCACAAGGTCGGGAAACCTGAGCCACAAGGTCAGGAAACCTGAGCGCAAGGAACACAAGCATCTGCCAAAGGCTGTTCGACCTGAATAGGTTTCTGGTCAGATGAGGCAATTACACCTTCAACAGAGTTGTAATGAACAGGTTTGTGTCGCACCAACCAGTCACCTCAGTCCTTCCCAGACCATTGGAAATTGAACCTTCCTGGCCGAGATGACAAAACAGCTGTGGTTGTAGGGACAATAACGGATGACGTGCATGTCCCCAAGGTAGTGCGCGTGCACAGCTGCCCCTGAGGCCCTGTCCTCAAGGCCGGGGCAAGATCCTCAGCTTCGACCAGTTGGCCCCGGACTCCCCCAAGGGCTGTGGCGCCGCCCTGGAAAGGGCCAAGAGGTGTACGGGCATTTAGGCAAGGTCTCCCCAACCCAACACAGCCACACCAAACCCAAAGTGCATTCCAAGGGCGGAATGTGCCAGAGACGGAGGGGCCTGCCAGGGGATACAAAAACTAACCCCAGATCCCACGGACTTATTAAAGAAGATTTTGGTGGGGTGCCTGGGTGGCTCAGTCGGTTGAGCGTCCGACTTCAGCTCAGGTCATGATCTCGCGGTTCGTGAGTTGGAGCCCCGCGTCGGGCTCTGGGCTGACGGCTCAGAGCCTGGAGCCTGCTTCCGATTGTGTGTCTCCCTCTCTCTCTGCCCCTCCCCCATTCATGCTCTGTCTCTCTCTGTCTCAAAAATAAATAAACGTTAAAAAAAAAATAAAAGAAGATTTTGGATGCTGAAAAAATTTAAAGTTAGAAACCGTAAACTGTAGAGAAACTGGCATTGGTGACATTAAACACCCTTTGCAGGCTTCCCCACCCTCCTGCTCCGTGGTGAGTCAGCATGGGTTATCTCATTATGTTACAAGGAAAAGAACAGAAGAGTCACCCTGGTCAAGAACAGTTAGGAAGACAGCAGTGCATTTAAGCGGAAAAAAATCGTATTGTTTTCTTAAATATGTAATATTACAGGTGCTAAACATTTTGAATACATGACCTTGTTAATTCTCAGAACCACTCCTATAGGATGTACTCCCATAAGGTAGATGTACTCCCATAAATTTACAGTAGAGAAGCCATTCACTCAGAAACACACACATAGTGAATGCTACATCAGAACTGGCCCTGAAACAAACACGGATTCTTTTATGTTAAAACGAACAAGATGGGGGCTCCTGGGCAGCTCAGTTGGTTGAGCTCCTGTATCTTGATTCCCACTCAGGTCATGATCTCAATGGTTGGTGAGATCTGCCCCTGGTGGCACTAACATCATGAAGCCTGCTTGGGATTCTCTCTCCCTCTGTCTCTGCTTTTCCCCTGTGTGCGCATGCTCTCTCTCTCCAAAGAAATAAGTAAACCTTAAGAAAAGAAAATGAACAAGAATATATAAGTATATATTATTATACCTAGAACCATGTTGATTTGAGTGTAGATGCCCCATGCATAGATGATATATATATTTTTTTAATGTTTGTTTATTTATTTTTTTAATTTTTTTTAATGTTTATTTATTTTTGAGACAGAGAGAGACAGAACATGAACAGGGGAGGGTCAGAGAGAGAGGGAGACACAGAATCTGAAACAGGCTCCAGGCTCTGAGCCATCAGCCCAGAGCCCGACGCGGGGCTCGAACTCACAGACCGTGAGATCATGACCTGAGCCGAAGTCGGACGCTTAACCGACTGAGCCACCCGGGCGCCTCTAATGTTTATTTTTGAGAGGGAGAGAGAGAGAGAGAGACCGTGTGAGTGGGGGAGGGGTAGAGAGAGAGGGAGACAGAGAATCTAAAGCAGGCTCTAGGCTCTGAGCTGTCCGCACAGAGCCCCATGCGGGGCTTGAACCCACAAACCATGAATGAGATCATGACCTAAACTGAAGCCAGATGCTCAAACGACTGAGCCACCTACGTGCTCCATGATATATTTTTCAGTCGGTGTGTGGCAAGAGAGAAATTATTCCTGCCCCCTGTCATCAGAACCTATTATGATTCTAAGGAATTGTACTTACAAATTCAAGTCATAATTTATTTTATGAAATATTGTACTTTACCACTTATTACCCTGTGCCAGATCTTTCCATCCCCGTTTCTGTGAGATACTGGCAACATAAGAACATAGTTTAACATCATCAAGTTATAGATTACCTTCCAGCAAACTAGTTTCTCTGAAAAACCAGTTCAGGAGCTGCCATTCCTGATTTTATGTGAACATTTTTGAAGCAATTTTTGTTTTCAACACGTGTTGATTTTGAGGTCAACATTACACATTTTCATAAGCTTCTTTGTATTAGTAGTACTTTTTGGGGGACACTTGGCTGGCTCAGTCCCTGGAATTTACACCTCTTGATCTCGGGGTTGTGAGTTTGAGCCCCGTGTTGGGTGTAGAGATTTCTTAAACAAAATCGAAAAAACAAAAAAAACAAACAAAACAAAACCCAAAACTTTCTCTTCCTCCCAAACTTTCAGCAATTTTCAGGAATGAACGGATAGATAGATAGATGTAATTTTATACAAATGGAAGAAGTGTTTTTCTGTGCAGTCCTCATTATTCTTCATTGTAACTCCTTGTGCTTGACCTTTAGGAACAGAACACCATGTTAGGAAATAGTATCTAATGACACAGTTGATATCTCAATGCCCATCAATCCCTTAAGTATCATCCTTGTTATTTTCCATTAAACAGTTCCTTATATTTGCTCAAAGCTCATCTGTTCCTTATTTTTTGGGGGGGAGGGAGTTAGGAGAGGAGGTGAATCTCATACAAATTTAGGAGATCATCCTGAACTCAATCCTCATGGCTTATTATGTAAATTTAATAATGTACCCCATAAAGCTACACAGTACAAATATATGACGAGGTAATCCCACAGAAGAAAGGAAAAGGGAGAGGAAAGAAAAATACCAGAGATAGAGACCAAAAATGCAGGACCCCTGGCTTAGGAAAAAACCAGAACCTTGCTGAAAGTGATCGGACAAATTGAAAGGACAAAAAAAAAAAAAAAAAAAAAAAAAAAAGGCTTTATCAACTATTTAAAAAAGAAATTGAGGGTTTGAGGTGAAGTGAAGCTTATTTTGTCAACAGGAAGTTACGGTTCTGCACCTCTATTTATATAAACAGCATTTGCTTTTTCCATCTTAGGTTCTGCCCAGAAGTTGTCGTCTGACTGCTGCTTCTGGCTCTGCTTGACTGGTTTTTAGAGAGAAAAAAAAAAAAGAAAAAGAAAGAAAAAAACTGTAGCCACACGTTCCTTTCTCTACCGCAGAGAACCTCAACAAGTCACTTTCCCTGATGTTTGGTTAGTGAAAATGCTAAATGATACAGGATTGTGATTTTGATTGGAGTTCTGTATTTTTAACCAAATCTTTGCCTCCAGGAGGGGACAAATCCATAAGGACAGTCCTGCCTCCCTTCCACTGTGCCCCTGATGTCTTTCCATTCTACCCTGTGAAAGTTCCAGGTCTCTCAGAACCTCTTCGCTGCACTCCCTTTTCCCATCAGATCTGTGAATTCCCATCTTCAAGCATCCTGGTCCCCTGTCTTGATGTCAGCCTGTCATTACTCTCCCATCCGCTGGCTCCCCTTGTCTGATGCTTTTCTATCTTCTTTTCTGTTTCTTCTCAGAATTCTTTCTTACGGTTGCTTCGGTACAGAAGGAAGGAGCACCTTAGAGGTTGCAAGTTGTTTGTGCCTCGGACCGGGTGTAACATATCTGGTTACACACAAACACCCCGAAGCAGAGGAGGGAGGAGCTTGTGGCTAGCAACATATACGACTTGATGTCATCAAAAGTAAGGCTCAGAAGTGGGGAGACCAGCTGGGGTTCGCACCATCTGCCTGTGAGTCAAAAGAATACTCAGAGAAAGTGTGCATGGAACTATATTTAGAGTACAGTGCACACTTGAATTTTTCCCATTCAAGGAGAAAGGAGAATTTTCATAAGCATGTTTTATAGAAAAAGTTAGGCTCAGAGCCAGATCAACTCAATCTGGGCAGAGAAAACAAGAGTAGACTTCATGGATAGGCAGATGACGCTGCCATCTTTCAAGGTGCCAGGAAGGCATACAATCTCAAAAGTTGCCTGGAGATACTTTCACAAAATCCTTTAGTTCCCACACTAAAGTTGCACTGTTTTGTTTCAAAGAATCATTTTTCGTCAAACTATAAGTTCCTTGCTATAAAATATGGTCATTTGTGCTCACCAGGAAAGGGATAATATTAATGCCTAAAAGAGAACAAGGCTTGCAAATCCTTTCATGGAAGTGACCAGAGACGAAAACTAGAGCATCAGGAACCTGAAATGGGGGCAAGGGTGAAAAACAACAAAAAGGAGGTGAATGAAATTCTGCCAGGGTACACGGGGAAAGAACAGGACCAAAACAACATCCTGAAACTGACCTGGGACTGTCCTTAGGGGAAAGTTGTGGAGGAAAGACAGAATGGGAAGCAAGTTAGAAATGTTGGTGGCACCTGGGTGGCTCAGTCAGTTAGGCGTCTGACATCGGCTCAGGTGGTGATCTCGAGGTTCGTGGGTTTGAGCCCTGCATCGGACTCTGCGCTGACAGCTCAGAGCCTGGAGCCTGCTTCAGATTCTGTGTCTCCCTCTCTCTGCCCCTCCCCCGTTCACACTCTGTCTCTGTCTCGCTCTCAAAAATAAACATTACAGAAAAAAGAAGTGTTGGTTTATATGTCAAGAGTGAAAAAAAAAAAGGTCAATCACATAAGAACAATGAGAAATGGAAAACACTGGCACATGATCAAGCAAAAGAGAAGGGAGTGAAGCATGAAGCTTTATCTAGCAAGACTGTTGGTAGGTAAAGATTGTCACACGGAGCAGGAAAGAAAAGGAACTTTCTGGTGAATTGAGTTTTCTGGAGGAGAGTAAATTGGAGTGTTGGGAGAACCAATGGCAAAATCGTAGGAAGGGTGCAATAGAGAATAGTGGAGAGCGATACTGGCACTCCCTTTTCCCAAGGGGGATGAAAACATCAGTTGGGGTCTTTCTAAACATAGAAGAGAAAAAGAAACAGATCAGAGACCGCTCTTTTCTGAGGAGGAAATTAGAAACATTTATTTTAGAGTGTTTAATTTGCAATATACACAATCCTGGGATTGAGGTGCTCCGTTGGAGAGTCACGTTCGTGGAGAGATTGTTAAACGATTCTTGGAAACTCTGCCTGTGAGTTTTCTCTACAGTGGTTACAATATGCATTCAACATGTCTGTCTATATATGAGCAAATTTACTTTTAGAGGCTGTGGAGGAGAGATTACATGCTTTGGTCTTTTCCTAGCATTTCTCTTCAATCAGCTGAGCAAATCCCATTAGGCTAAATTGTTTCTCAACCTCCAGAGTTTGATCCTCATTTACAGTTTTCTTACAATATGAAAAGGATCCAACACTGCCAAGTGGAATTCTGTGGTGTACAACTTGCCTCAAATTCCTTTATTTCCTACTTGAATTTCATTGGCCTTTGTGGAAAGTTGCTAAGTTCTTCAGGTAGAAGGAGCTACAATCTGTAATTGGTCACTTACAATGGGATTTTTTTCTATTATGTTGTGGACTGCTTCCTAATATAGGATATCTCTCCCCTCATAAAGCAGACATGGTGGTTGTGAATCAGATTGCATCTAGGCTTCCAGAAATACGAATAATGCATTTAAATCTTAAATCACAATTAAAAAACCTTAGAACTCACATAAACTTAACCTTGTCGTGGTAAAGATGGGGACTTTTACCAGGGCCTAGTGTGGCAGCATGTCTTAAGAATGTAGGTTGTCTGAATATCATTTCTTTTATTCTTTCTTATAAACCACCAGGTAAACTTTGCCCATTAAAGATGAGGTCTGAATGTCCTTCTTAATGCCCCAATCAGGCTATTCCAGAATCCATTTGCACAATAATCTCTACAGATTTCGTTTAGTAACGGGGTGAAAGGAGTAGCCAAGGAAATTCACACCAACATTAAGTTGTCTAATTAATTTGGGAAGGTGGGCTAACCCCTACCCCACACGACCATAAATGAGTAAGTAAATAGGACTTTTTAGCCCTACTTGCCTGTTTGGGACAACCACGTGAAAAATTGAATAGGGAACCATGAGTCCAAGTTCCATACTTGGCCTACTCCTCTTTAGCCTCAGCCTTAGCAGATCTTATCTTGGGTCTTTAGATATTGCTGGTAGGATTGTCTAACTCTTGGCCTCAGAAATCTCTGGGACTACGCACATTACCATGACTCTTCCGGAAGACCCGCCAGGCAAATCCAGCAAAATAGTTAGCATAAGAGTAAAGAGGAACTTGTAAATGGGGAGTTCATCTAGGACATGCTTGAAAATCAAAGAAATGAAGTCCTGTGGCCAAACTAGTGACAGCTTCTTCCACCCTAAGATCTATTTCAGACAGATTCAAATTGTAAATATTAACCTCACGTTTATTTTCCTTTGAAACCGTATGTAGACTGTTTGTACATAAGCCACTTGGTTATCATTGATCTACTATGTCTATGGTAGTGAGAAGCGGCAAAACCATGCTATAATATAGACTTTGTTACCGGTCTGGGTAATAAATCAGGGAGTGGGGGGCCAAAGCTAGACACTACAAAGGGATTGGTTTAAGAACTACTAATGTCTATGGGTTAGCTGACAATGGTTGCTCTTGTTAGACCATTCTCTTCCTCCCACCCACATGTTCTTCCTTCCTCTTCCTTGATCATCACAGACCACTGGGTCTCTGCACGTTCACATTTTCACAGGGAGGAAGTCGGAAGTAGTTGGAGCGGCGGAGTCGCCTTGGGGGTAAACCAGCCATCTGACGGCAAAGTTCATCTAGAAGAGAAGCAGAGAATAATGCCTAAAGGGCTGGCGTTTGGGGAAAAAGAGAAGACCCGGGGCTTCTGAGTGGCTCAGTTGGTTGGGTGTCCGACCCTCGATTTCAGCTCAGGCCGTGATCTCACGGTTCATGAGTTCGAGCCCTGCCTTGCCCTCTGCGCTCACAGCCCGGAGCCTACTAGGGATTCTCTCTCTCTCTCTCTCTCTCTCTCTCTCTCTCTGCCCCTTCCCTATACATTCTCTCTCACTTTCTCTCTAAGTAAATAAACTTTTGAAAAAAGAAAGAAGACAGCAGTGTGCTGTTGTGAAAGGTTGAAGAGAAACAGATCTGGATTAGAACCCCCGATCTGCAGCTCACTGGTTATTTACTGCTTACTAGAAAGTTACTTAACTTTTCTGAACCTCACTATCCCTTGCAGTAAAAGAAGCATGAACTACCTGCCTCAACAGTATATTTGTATTAAAACAAAATAATGTATGCTAAGTACCTAGCACAGGTGGCTGGCCAGTGAATTTTAGGCTGCTCTACACGCCTAGCTCCCGATTCTTCTAATCATGGGCTTATTAAATAGCAAAAAAGTGACATTCAATTATTCGCTATCTATCTAAGTGTTTACTGTGTGCAAATGGCTAACTTTAGTAAGTCCCCTGAGACACTTGAAAGTGCTTAAGTCCCAAATACTCATCCTCAGTCTCAAGGTGCTTCCCTTGCAGGTGGCTTGCACAAGGCCGATGGGGGCAAATAACAAGTTTCCTTCTGCGAAGTTAACTACAGCTCTTACTCAGAGCTCCGTGCAAGACGGGCTGTTGAGTCAGAAGGGGCTGTGTCTGTGGTGCCTTCACCAACCACACTTATCGTTTGGGGCTGGCCAGGGAGAAGGTGAGAGGTATCTTTGTTCCCACAATGCACGGTGTATAACCACACACGTTGGACCCTTTTAATTGTTTTTATCAGGTTTTTTCTACCTTCCTCTACCCCTGAATTTTTGCATTAAGTAATGTAAATAGTTCCTGGAATTGATAAACTGTTTCAAATGTAGCCAGCTTCTAAATGTCCTGTTTTGTATTTACTCTATCAGTCCAAACATCAATTGTCTCCAAATAGTGGAGTTTTTTTTTCCTTTAGAGAGGTTTTTTTTTTTCATTTGTGAACATGGCTGCCGGTAGTAGAGTCTATTATTTGTGATGGCTGACTTGGCCTTTTTTTTAAAGTTTTTATTTATTGATTTTTAGTCATCTCTACACCCAACGTGGGGCTTGAATTCCCAGACTGAGTCAGCCAGGTGCCCCCGATTCGGCCTTTTCACCTAGAACCCCAGTGAATGATCTCCAAAACAGTTCCAGCTTCAGAAAGCTCTCTCTATGGGAGAGGTTGGGAGTTACAATCTTGCTGAAAAGAGATCCAAGATATTTTCCTTAGGGTTATCTTTATATACGAAGCACACTGCTTTACCTTGATTGCTTATCTAGTACAACTTGGTGGGTCAGGCACTGATGGAAGTTCAGGGGGTGACCTAAAGCCCTCCTCCGAAGCCAGACCTTGGATCCATCAGGATCACGTCTCTGTTTACCTCTCTCATCATTGCCCCTCCCCACTAAAAAACCAGATATCATCTTACCTTTCATTACTTCATGTTCTTTACAGACAAGACGAGAGCAGATCTCATTGTTGATGATGTACATACGTCGTAAACTGCCAGAGTCCCAGTAACATGGTTAAGGAAAGAGATAGCAAAAACCATCGGGAGGGAGAACTCTAGTCTGTATATAGGCCAGGGGTGCCTCGTCAGCTCCTGTACTCCCCACTCTCCCCTGTCTGTTTTCCTCCTCTCTCGATTTCTTTCCTTAAGTATTTTGGGCTGATTTTTCCCTCCCAGAGGAGGGAAGGGGACGGAATGGTATTAATTGCTCTTAGTGCCGCTTTGCACATTCCTCCTGGAGTCAATACTGCTCTTCACTATTTCTGACATTGAGAGCTGGATCCTTTGCTCCAGCCTTTTTCTATGGGGTCATAGATTCACTGTACCAGTATTTCTCTCATGACTGTCCTTTCTCCAGCCCTCGCTTCCCTTGCCTTCTAACATCTAGTCTTAACAGTCAGTCTGTTTTCCGCGTAACTCAAGTCCGACTCCAGGTTCTATCTGGCACCGCCCTAAGAGGGTCATGTTCAAAATTTCTCTGCCACTAAAGACTGAAGTTCCACTGTGGGTGCTCATTGCATAGTTACTGACATAAAACCACTACCAGGGAAGGCGATTTCTGCACATCCTGGGATCCCTTACCTAGTGAAACATAACTGGTGAATGCATTGCTTGACTGGCCGATGCACCGAGTAGAGTCTCGTGCAAGCAAATTTTTCATCCCGGCAATCTGAAGAAGTCCAATACAAAAAAACAGGGAGAGGCATGAACAAAGGATTAAAGACATGGAGGAAGGTACAGAGAGCGGGGGGGAAAATACAAAGTAGTCTCTACACAGGATCATTGTAATGTGGGGAATGCCCTTCCTGTTCAACAAAGCAGAACAGTAGGAAACTGGCTGAAATAAAATTTAGGTGCTTTCCTACCTGGACCCAGAAGTAGCTAAAATAATCTCTGAGAGTTCTTCTAGGAAAGTCTTTCTAGGGTTATCCAGGCGGCAGTGTGAAATACCAAACTGAAATGAAATGCTGCTGACTCCATTCTCGAGAATAAGAACTCTTAGGTGGGTCACAGTTTCTGTTGCAGTAGTTTTCAGTCCTAGCTGCCCATCAGAATCATCAGGACATTACAGAAAGCAACTTTGCCCATGACACCTACAGTCCTCTTGTCCTTGCAGTCAGTTCCCCACACACTAACCACCACAGAAAGTCCAAAGGTAGCTCAGGAAGAGGACTGCTTTGGGATCATCCAACAGTGGTCCCATCTTTTCTTCATGACCTCGAGGACAGGAGCTCATAAAGGAGAGCAGGAATGAAGGGCATTAAAAATACTCTTTGAGAAAGAATGGAAAGCAAACTAGAAGGTACATCAAGTACCTGCCAAAGAACAAGGAGATAAGGAATCCCCAAGAAGAAAGCTGAAGAAAAAGACATGCAAAAGGCAATCATACCTGCTGTGGTATTTTTATCATTGGCCGGAGCTGGAAGGCAGAAATTTCATTCAGTTATCATGAGTTCTAGAACTTACTACCTCTGTAACCTAGAATATCCTTTTCCCTTTGTAACCTTGGGGCCTCACTTGGGGCCCATATGGGGCACCCATTAATAAAAAAGTGAGGCACCCATGTTGCCTCACTTGGGGCCCACATGGGGCACCCATGAATAAAAAATGGGTTGATAATGCTTTTAGCAACTTCTAAAAGAAAGCCCATAATGGACTGCTTTGATCCACAAAACTGAACAGATTTAGAAGTTAGGATGGGAAATCTGATCTTGCCTCTCTCCTCTCTCTTCTAGAATTGAAAAATTGATGGCATTTTGAGTAGCTTTGTGTTGTTGCTGAGAAGCAAATTTAGTATGGACAAAAGCCATATGCCCAGAAGAGCTGCATCCTAGAGCGAAGGAGAGAAGAGATTGTTATCCTGTAGAAGCTCTTGCTCATCAAGGAAAATTTCTTCTCTGTAAATCAGATACATCGTCATGGGTTCTTGGATGAAAGTGTTATTCAGCAAAGAATAGCAAAAGTCACAGCCATAGCCAAACCTAACCTAGGGTCAAGTTAAACACGGGCTTAACTTGTAGAATGAATAATAAATCAAGGAGGGGATCGTCTTGAAGGAATTCACTAACCATGGGAGTGATGTGTACAAATGCCATTGGAAGAGTTGTTTATAGTCAGGATACTATAGGAATATGCTGGGTGGTCTTATCTACCCCCTAGTTGCAATTGCGGGCTTCTCGGCTGAGAATTCTCCAACTTCTGCTTCTAGCCCAGATCTCTTCTAAGCTCCAGACCTGTAAATCCATCTGCCACTTTAGGGAAGAGTTTGTGGATATTTCAAAGATCCCCCAAATCCAATACATCTTAAACTGTCTTATCTTTGAACCAATTCAAATTGTTCTTCAGCGAATGGTACCACCAGCTACCCAACAGAAAACTGGACATCATCGCTACAGTCCCCTCTCACTTACAGTTCACACTTAATTCTCACTACCTCTTCCTCAGTTCAGGCTTTTTACTGGGACTATTGCCATAGCATCTTGACTGGGTTTCTAATTCATAAATCTGATGAGAACCTTTCTTTGTATAAACTATTCTCTGATTGGTTTTTATTTCTATCCTAAGCCTTTGCGCATACTGTTTTCTTTACCCCAAGGCTCTTCTCCCTATTTACTTGATTCACTTCTACTTGTCTTTCAAGAACCAACTTAGTCATTGTGCCCTGCATGGAAGCCTTTCCTAACCCAGGGGACTCTTTTATCGCATCTTGCATAGCTTCTTTTGCTTATCCTGATTATGGCATTTTGTGAAACCGAATGAAGTTAAAGTTAGCCATTTGTTGGGGCGCCTGGGTGGCTCAGTCGGTTAAGTGGCCAACTTCGGCTCAGGTCATGATCTCGCGGCCGGTGAGTTCAAGCCCCGCGTCGGGCTCTGTGCTGACTGCTCAGAGCCTGGAGCCTGTTTCCGATTCTGTGTCTCCCTCTCTCTCTCTGACCCTCCCCCGTTCATGCTCTGTCTCTGTCTCAAAAATAAATAAATGTTAGGAAAAATAAATTTAAAAAAAAATAAGCCATTTGTTTATCTTGTGTATTGGACAAAAAATATCTCGTAGGAGGATATCAGTTTTGTTCACCTTTGTGTTCCCGGTTTATATTCCTATAAACCTAGTAGCAGGTTCTCAGTAACCATTTCTTTAAGGTAATCTAGTTTCTGTCTCCTTTTCTTACATCCTACCACTTATTCCTTGTAGATTTTTGCCCTGATTATTTAAAAAGCTCAGTTTCTCCAATGTGCCAAGCCTTATTTTGCGTTCACATCTTTGTGCATACTGTCCCTTCTTCGACTGCCTGGCTGGCTCCAATTCTTTCAAGAATCAATTCAACCATTATTTCTAGAAAGTTTCCTTTTATCTTCCCAAGCAGTGAGTTGTGTATGTATTTATCTTGCCTTCGCCCATCCAGTCTTGGAAACTTTGAGGGGAATATCGCACTTCGGTGTTTCGTACGTCAGACGCCTAGGACAGTCCCTCCCTGGACCTACTGGGGGATCAAAAATATCACTAATTCAAACTGAACTGTTGGAAGAATTTTCACAAACTGTAGTGGTAGCTATTTAGGAACCTTAACCAGCTGTACCGCCTTCCGTAATGGGCTCTGGGGAAAGCCCAGAAAGGCCCCAGTGGCCCTGGGATCCCAGATCTGAACTCACCCAGGTCATCTGTGGAAGGCTCGATATCGGCCAGAACTGAAAAGGCACAAAACAGCAGGTGTGAGGAGGGCTTTGAATTGGCAAGGGGGAAGTCAGAGTGGAAAAATGGACGTTATCACGGCAAAGTCAAGGCTACGGCTGGGTTTGTGTATTCTATCCAAGGGAATAGAGTTAACTGAAGTAATGGGGAATATTTTTTTGGAGAGTATGTGCCCTACTGGCAGTATCCTTTATTGCACGTGCCTTATGTTAGCTATTAATCCACTTTGTTTCATCTTTTTCAGAAAACGAGTGGGACTCTTTCCTTTTATCCCACTTGTCACTGAACAAAACACCCACAATCCCTCTATCCCTTTCTCAGGGATAAAAATACAGGATTAATTCAAACGCTGGAATAAATGTGAATATTAACAAGAATCATGCCATTTTAAAAGATCTGTAGTACAACGCACCTGTTTCATCTGTAGAGGGCTCATTCACCAGGTCTGCAAACATATAACACAAAGAATAAAAAATGCAGGAAACAAAAGTGGCAAAGAGGGAAGGGGAAGGCGGGTATAGGGACGATCTTAAAGGAGGCAAGAAAAATCGCAGTGAAAGAGTGTGACCTCTTGGGCCAAGGTGAGGGACTCTCAGAGAAGGAGATGGGAGAGAAAAGATCGGACAGGTTCACAGCATCAGCGGTAGGTAAGATGGACACTAGGGTCTGCCTGAACTCAGAGCACCCACTCACCTCTTGTAGCTTTCATTTATCTTCCTACAGACATCACCCTCAGTCCCTCTAGCCCCAGTGTGAAAGCACAGAAATAAAAAGGGTAGCTTACTAGGATCTTCTGTGAATGCTTCTGGAATCACTGGAGTCACATCATCTGAGGAAAAAAAAAAATCAGAAAACATTTTTTTCCAATGTATTTATTTTGAGAGAGAGAGACAGACCGAGAGCACGAGCAGGGTAGGGACAGAGAGGGAGAGAGAGAATCCCAAGCAAGATCTGTGCTGCCAGGGCAGAGCCCGAGGGAGGGCTCGAACTCACGACCTGCCAGATTATGGCCCGAGCCGAAATCAAGAGTCGGATGCTTGATTGACCAAGCCACCGGGGTGCCCCCCCAGGAAATATTTTTTGGGCGCTCTCCATCCCCCTCTCCTTCTTGCACTCCCAGGAAGTGAAACTGTCCAGCACGGCTGCCCACACGTAGTGGGTATCCCACAGTTGATTTTCTTTGTTTGCTTCCCAAACCAAGTCCTTTCCCTGCAACCCAAACAAATGTCACGCTTTGCCACTTCCCTGAATATACCCACACAGTCCTAGCCTAGAATATCCTTTTCCCTTTGTGTGCCTTCCCCTCCGTGCCCGTCAGACAATCCTCCACCGGCACCCCCTTTCTTCATGATACGTGGGTTAAGCATAGGAAGAGAAGAATCACATCATTTCGTTGTCCTACCAGATAATAAGCATACAGCTAGCTTGGGTTTCCTATGCGCCAAGCACCATTGAAATCTGTTTTTACAGATGATAAAATCGAGCACCAGACAAAAAATTTACCCAAGGTCCTACAGCTTGTTATAAGTACCATGGATTGATGGCCTCTTGGCGATGCTTTCATTAAATGAAAATTGTCTTTACCAAAGACATTGAGTATGATAATTATAATTTTGACATAATTGGCTATCCGTTTGCTGAAACGCTTACATATAAGCGTGTTCCCAAAGGGTGATGTGGATGATTTTCTGATGCTCAGTGAGAAGTGAGGTGAAGGGGGGGGGGAGGGGAAATGCCAATGATAGTAGAGAATGACCTTGCAGTTGAACATTGAAAGGTTAAGGCAGGAGGAGACATAATAATAAGCGGTCCCAGCCTTAAGGTGGAATCTATTAGGATAAATAAGCAAACTGTATCAAAACTACAAATAACAGCACTATCCAAAACCAGCTGTCTCTCTCTGCTTTAAAACACAGGGGCACCTGGCTGGCTCAGTCGGTTAAGTGTCAGATTCTGGATTTCAGCTCAGGTCATGGTCTCCTGGCTCGTGAGATGGATCCCCATAGCTGGCTCTGTGTTAACGGAGCATGGAGATTGCTACTTGGGATTATCTCTCTCCCTCGCTCTCTCTGTACCTCCCCTACTCGCATTTTCTCTCTCTCTCTCAAAATAAACAAACTTAAACAATATTTAGATGTCAACACAGCTTTGTTACTTTGCTTTTTCTTTTTTAAATGTTTACTTAGTTTGAAAGGAAGGGTGTGTGAGCAGAGGAGGGGCAGAGAGAGGGGGAGAAAGATAATCCCAAGCAGGCTCTGCGCTGCCGAGCACAGAGCTCAAAAGGGGGCTCGAACTCACGAAACGTGAGATGTAGACCTGAGATGAAATCAAGAGTCAGACGCTTAATTGACGGAACCACTCAGGCACCCCAGCATCTAAATATTCAGTAAGTATCCCATCTAGAAGTATCCGTCCCTGTAGACGGCTTGTCATCACAATCCATTTTGCCCACCAGGGGTCACCAAATTCACATAGTTTCCTTTGACTTTTTTTCCTTAACCGTCAGTGTCTAAATGGCAGGTTAAATCTGGAAAGAATAGCTTTTTCATAAAGCGTGCCAGAGCGATTGATCATTGTGGTAGAGGGCAAAGAAAAATAAAACGTTTTGAAGCAATTTATTTTGAGAGAGAGAGCCCTAGTAGGGGGTGGGGTGGGGGAGGGGAGCAAGAGGTGAGAGAGAAAGAAAGAGACAATCTCAAGCAGGTTCCAAGCTCAACTCAGCACAGAGCCAGATGGAAACTCAATTCTATGAACCGTGAGATCATGACCTGAGCCAAAATCAAGAGTCTGACGCTCAACCGACTGAGCCACCCAGAACCCCACATCATCCTCTTAAAAAAATAAAAATAAAGTCATTAGGTCCTACAGAAGGGGCTTTTTATCTCTAACACTGAACATTAGCTTTTCTTACTTCAGGACAAATTTTGGGAAAAGAAATCCAAGGCTGGGACGCGTGCGTGGCTCAGTCGGTTAAGCGTCCGACTTCGGCTCGGGTCATGATCTCACGGTTTGTGAGTTCGAGCCCCGGGTCGGGCTCTGTGCCGACGGCTCGGGGCCTGGAGCCTGCTTCAGATTCTGTGTCTCCCTCTCTCTCTGCCCCTCCCCTGCTCACGCTCTGTCTCTCTCCGTCTCTCAAAAATAAATAAATGTGAAAAAAAAAAATCCAAGGCTGTTGCAATCCTCCAGGACATTTGAGAAACCACTAACCGGAGTCATTCCAAAAACCGTGAGGGACGTGGAGCCTCTCCAGGACACGATGCCATCCCACCAGTTCCCTTCCTGTCCTACATTCCAGTCCAGCCACTCACAGGGATGGAAACAAACCAGTGGGAGAGCGGAGGGGTTGGAAGTGTTTCCTTGCTGTCGCCTCCGAATTTCTGGATAGAGTACTGTTTGCCCGTGTATTCCTCAGATCACCCACCTTATCCGTGAGCAGCCAGTGTATAAATGTTTCTTTAGGGTTCATGCATGTTCTCTGAAAAGAAATCTTAAGCAGGCATTTTTAGCACATCTTCTATTTCTGTTAAAGAAGCATCACAAACATCTGGAAAAGGACTGGACCGTAACGGGCCCAGAAAAATGAATTCAGAACTCTGATGTGGGTTCAGAAACTGAGGAATTCAGACCTCTTTACCCACAGCAGTGAAAAAAAAAAAATGCCATGTTTCCACATTTTTATCTACCGTACCAGGATGCCCAGGAAGAAATTGTATTGTGCCCCAGTGTATGCATAGAAAATTGAAACCAGATGTATATGATGCCGCTTTACTCTTGCAATGTACTTGCAAAGTACTCCTTTTTTTGTTTTAGTTGATGCTAATTTATCAAAAACAAAAAGCCAGTTGTGATCTGCTAATTTGATTTTATGATCCATTAATGGGCTCTCAAGGGTCGGGGAAAGTAAGAGATAAATTGTAGTTATGTTTGTCTGGAGGCAGAGTGGAGATGTTCATTGGAGTTTCCTTCATCAGGCTGAAGGAAGTGGCCCTTCGGAAGCCAAGACTTGGGTTCTGTCCCTTAGTGCCAGAATTTTACTGTCGTACTGAGATGGCTTCTTATCCTGTCTGTCAGTTAGCTTCTCCGTTGTTACGTGGTTGGGAAAATGCTTTCTTTTGTTAGTGGTATTTTCTGAGGAAGCTAAGAGATATATATATAGGAGAGTAAAAATGAGGGATGGTCATGGAGGAGGTTTTGGGAAAGGTATTTCAGTTGACAAACAAAAGAAGTTTTTTGAGAGGATATTAGGATTTTGGAAACTGGTGAATTAGACCCTATTTCCTATAAATTGGCAATATGTCTCTCTCTTATATTACAGATTCTTTAACTGGGACCATTAATCCATATTATACCGATAAGAACCCCAGCAGATGGGGCGGGCACCTAGCTGGTTCAGTCAGAAGAGCATGTGACTCTTGATCTCGGGGTCATGAGTTCAAGCCCCACATTGGGGGTCGGGATTACTTAAATAAATACTAAAAAAACAAAAAACGAAACAATAACCAAAACACAAAAAATACACACAGAGCCCGGATCCGTGGGTTTACGTACCTCCTCGTTGACCATTGGCTCCTAGTGGTGTCCAGTCTGTGGCAAAGGAAAGAGAAAAGGGATAAATGACTCTAGCTCTACACCCCATAAAGCTTTCATAAGATGAACCAGAAAATGATGGGAAAATCATTTACTTGATTTTTCTGCATTGGATTTCTGTATAGTGCCGTACAAAATCAAGGGTGCCTGGCCGGCTCAGTCAGTAGAGCATGGTCATGAGTTTAAGCCCCACATTAGGCGTGGAGCCTATTTAACACAAAAATGAAAAATTTCAAAATTACTCAGACCGTTAGTGCTGGCACGGACACACTCAAAGAAAAACAAGTTCCTGGGAACAAAGCCCTGCTTTGCCAAGCCCTGACTTGGGGTGCCTTCTTGCCCTCAATCCCCCGCAGGAGTGGGGTCCTATTGGGCAGACGGGGCCAGCAGCCTTTCTAATGTGCCCTGTTCTATCACAACCTCCATTGTACGAGCTACATTACTGAACAACCTCAAAAGTGATTTTCTCACAGTCTGTATCTGGCAGAATGAGAAAATAAAATAGAGTAGGATTTCGTCAACGTCCGAGGGTTCGCTTTCCGTGGCCCCTCTTCTAGCCCAGTGACTTTACTTGAGTGTGTGGTTAGGTACGTGTTTCTTTGTGTGCGTGTGGATATGTTTGTGTGTTGCAGGAGCCAGTGTTGGTTAAGTGGGAGTGTATATATTCCCACGGGTTCCCTTTATGAATTGAATTTGGTCCAGTTTCTTACTAGCCGTCTCTGTATGTTTGTGCACGCAATTGTGTGCCCATTTCTTTTTTCTTTGGTGTTTGTTTGCTTGTACGTTTATGTGTGCGACCCTCTTATGGTTAGTATGGGTCCGAGGTCATCTCTGATCTCCTCCTAGCCCTTTCTTCTCAGACATAAATCTGTTCCTCTCTTTCTTTTTAAAATTTTTTAAGCTTATTTTTTTATTTTTGAGAGAGAGAGAGAGAGAGAGAGAGAGAGAGAGAAAGCATGAGTGGGGGAGAGGCAGAGAGACAGGGAGAGAGAGAGAATCCCAAGCAGGTCCCACACTGTCAGCGCAGAGCCCGACATGGAGCCCGAACCCGCGAACCACAAGATCATGACCCCGAGCCAAAGTCAGACGCTCAACCGACTGAGCCACTCGGGCACCCCTGTTCATTTCTCTAATGGCTATTCTAGAACTCAGTAGCCGGCGCTCCTGCTGTGGTTCCTCTTCAACTTCCCCTCCATCCTGCCCTCCAGCCTACACCTCCACACTCACGTATAGCTGAGGAGCTGGCATTGTAGGGAGGAAAGAACAAAGGTAGGGACTCACCAGAGGGGATGATGAACGCAGTGAGACACAGAAGCACCTTGGGTCCCAAGAGCAGCATATCTGACGGGGGTGTTGGGAGAGTAGAAGTTGTAATGCTCAGGGACACATCAGCATTTTGACTTCAGGCAGGGGTACCTGCAGGGCCCCTCTCCTTGTCTTCCCAGGGTTTTTCCTGGTCCCCCATGTGACTCAAGCCCTTTCTCTCTTTTCGTTCACCCAGCATTCTTTTCCCAATTCTATTCTGTGATCACTTACCATTATTCTAACTCACATTACTTTTTTCTGCCCAGTCAGAGAAAACTTTGTGTTCTAAATGGTCTGTGCTTGCCCCTACTCTTGGCCTCCTTCATCCCCCAGTGTCTAATTTTCCCTTTTGATATCTGTGGCTATTTTAATATCATCTGCTTAAGTTGGTGTCTCCTGTTGAATTCCATGGATAATTGGGATATCCGCTCAATTCTAAGGCAGTGGCATTTCCCATTCCCCCCCCCCCCCCCCGGCCTTTCAATTTCAACTTCACCCACGCACAAACACACACACGCGCGCACACACTCCCTCTGTCTGTTTAGGGTTATATACAATCAAACAACTCACTGTGTACTTTTTCTCTGCTCTTTCCACCGAGTCCTTTGGCTGCTGAACGTGTCTCTCCTTCTCTCGCTGTTTCTACTTTGGCTGGAGAATAAGATGAACAGGGCCACTCCCTGGGAAGGACTTCAAATTTGGCCTACTCTGAAACAATGAGATGAGGGAAAGTGAGGGAGAGAGAGAGAGACACAGAGAGGGAGAAAGCCAGGCTAGAGGAGTGTGATGGGGCTGGACTGAGAAGGGGCTGGGATTCGCAGTCACTCACACCCTCATTCCAAATGTTATGACCACACCAGTGAGTGATATGCCGTTCCCTAGGAGGCCTGGCTCCCGCTCATGTGCCTTTCTTCCATGAGTTTCTTTTCCCTCTTGCAACCTGGCCCCAGGCCCCAGCCTCCACCCACCTCCTTTTCCTTGGGCTCCTTACCTAAGTAGCTCCGTCTCATCGTTGCACAGTCTGCCCCTTCTCTGGCCATCTTCTATGTTTGAATCATTCTGCCATCCTCCCCTCTCTCTTTATTGACATTTACCTCTTCAACGCCACCAAATTCCTTTATATCCCCGTGTTTCTCTTTTTTCTTTGCCTCTTTCTTGACACATGCATTCCAGAATGTGGTTCTGCCCCTCCTGCCCCTCCCTTCCCATCCTATTTATTCCATTTTCGAACAAACACAGACACTACATAAGCTTTGCCCAGGAGGAGGGTTGGCTGCTTTAGGCTTAGGAAAAGTTGAAAAATACACTACTCTCTGAATCCTTTTGAAATGTAAGGGAGTTCTGTGAGAGGACACGCCAACCTTCTTCTGCCTTTTGTCTGTTTAAGCTTATGCTAAGCATCTTGGTTTCTGGAATCTTATGGACAACATGCTATCCGAAGCCCAAAGGAAATTGGGAGCCAATTTCATTCTGCTGGCCTTATTCTGCAACCATACTTTTCCCCACATCGTGTGACATATAGATAACTTTCTCAGATCCAGGAGCTTTTAAGACTTTGTATTTGCTCTTATTCATAGAAACCTAGAGGTTTTGACTGGTTAAAAAAAAAAAAAGATATATCTCCACTTTGGAGGGAACAAACTTGAATTACAGAAACTCAAATCTGAGGGATCATTGACCTTGTACGCATTTAAGTGTCTAAGTTTCAAGTTAATCTGTTGGCTCATCAGGAGATAAACAATGTAGACCAAAGGAGCTAAATTAGAGGAGAGTACAGGTAGACAGAGAGCAGATCGTGTTAATACAGTACAGACTAGAAAAAGAAAAAATAAGAGAAGGGAGGGGGAGAGGAGCGGAGGAGGGAAGAGGGGAGGAAGGAAACTAGTTATTTGGGAGGAAGGGAGAGCATTGGATTTAAGCAGAACTAAGGAAATAGCACCTTCAGCTCCTCCAAAGGGGCTATACGTGTTCCATCTCTGAGACACATGGGTTCTGGTCACAGTTTAGAACAAATCTGAGCATAAAACCCTGCTCTTCCTGACCTGCCTTACTGAGAACTTGCCCTTCGCCCATGTGCTGTGCAGTGAGAGTGCAGAGGCTGGAAAACAGATGTGATTCCAGTCTGGTGAGAGTCGGCAAAGAAAAGGCAGGGAGGTGGGGGTGGGGATCGAAACACAAAAAAGCAGAGGCAAAGCAGAGCTGAGGCAGGACATATAATAGAGAGCTTAGAGCAACAATCATGTTTTCCATGAAGCTCAGACAGATGGACAAACTGAACTCAGCCCAGTCATTTGGCAGGGAGAGCAATGACCTCAATGTGCTGGCCCAGCTCGAGACCATAGCAGAGAAGAGCCTCCCCAGGCAGCGGGAGGGGGTGCTCTCCTGGGGTCGTAGGAGGGAGTCTGAAGTTAGGGCAGCGACAGTGGAACAGAATGTCCGGAGTAAGGCAGAGGGAGAAGGCAGGCAGGGAGCAGCGGCTTAGAAGGAAAGGAGAGGAAGCATGGGCTCACTGGTGTAAGAGCCACCATTTCTTCGTGCTGGGCTTCCTTGGCTTCCAGGAACGCAGTTTGTCTTGAAGTGGTCTGATTAATTTTCTCTTCCTTGCGGTTATGGTGGCCCTTTCCTTCCAGCATTGTTCCCCATTTGTTTTCAGAGCCCAGGTAGGGAGAGGACCTCAGATTTGCTTTTCCCGAGACGATTTGGTCAGCTTCCGTTGTATCACACTATCGGTTTATCGTCGAATTGCATGTTTCCGCAAGTAGTAACACCAACGGGTCACAAATGAACAACTGCCAACCAGAGCCGTGAGCCTCTGGTTTTCTGAGGTTCCCACTGACCCCGGGGGAAGAACTCCCTGGGCAGCAGTCCACGATCCCATCCAATGCAAGCTGATCGCCTGTGGGTGGAGCGAACAGGAAAGTCCTCTATGGAATAGCCTGGCAGGTGCAGAGGCCACTTAATACAGGCAAGCTCATGTTTGAGTCACATAGGAAAATTTTCGTGTTCGAAAAGGGTCTCCAGTCAATGGCAGATGGGGGAAGTACAAAGGAAGAGAAGGGAGGCAGACAAGCGAGACGGCGCACCGGCTCTATTCATCTGTTTATTGGCCTGTAAAGAATACACCCATTAGCTGAAGGCCTCTGGGCAAATGTACAGAAAAGTTATTACTACAGTCCAATCCAACTAAATTAAATCCAGGGCCTAAACGCAAGAAAAGAAAAAAAAAAAAAAAGCCAAAACGAAATCCCATAAAAGGAAAGCAAGAAAGGAGGAGGGTTATACGAGGTGGGGAGGGAGGAAAGGCAGAGAGCAATGTGTGTGGAGGAATGAAGCAATAAACTAGTAACAGCCCAACTTAAACGATGGACTCAGTGCAGGGGTTAGAAGCTAGGAAACGTGCATCCTCAGACAACTTCCCACTCATTAATAACCCATACTTGCTGTAACACCTCATGCCTCTGCGCTTTGCACCTTCTGTTCCTTCCTTTATGAAATATCCTTTCCCAGTCCCAGTCAGTAAATGCTCATGTGTACATCAAAGCCCAGGTTAGACTCTGCCTCTTCCCAGAAACCTTTTCTGGTCTCCTCTTCTTCTGAAGAATTTTTTTTTTTTTTTAAAGTAAGCTATGCATCCAAACGTGGGACTTGAACTCATGACCAAGAGATTAAGAGTTGCACGCTCTACAGACCGAGCCAGCCAGGCACCCCCTGCCTCTCAAGAGCTTTTCATTCTCTCTACTGAGCTACCTTTGTATTTATTTCCAGTTCCTTGATTGCAGAGGTGAAGTCTTACTCATCCCTGGCAGGTAGAATGATTAGCATGTAAGAAGCAAACTTTGGGGACACGTGGGTGGCTCAGTCCGTTAACCAGACCCTTGATTTTGGCTCAGGTCATGATTTCCCGTGTCGTGGGAGCCAGCTCCATGTTGGGCTCTGTGCTGACAGCTCACAGCCTGCTTGGGGTTCTCTCTCTCTCTCCCCCTTTCTCTCTGCCCCTCCCCCTCAATCACTGAGCTCTCTCTTCCAAAATAAATAAATAGGGGCGCCTGGGTGGCGCAGTCGGTTAAGCGTCCGACTTCAGCCAGGTCACGATCTCGCGGTCCGTGAGTTCGAGCCCCGCGTCGGGCTCTGGGCTGATGGCTCAGAGCCTGGAGCCTGCTTCCGATTCTGTGTCTCCCTCTCTCTCTGCCCCTCCCCCGTTCATGCTCTGTCTCTCTCTGTCACAAAAATAAATAAACGTTGAAAAAAAATAAAAAAAAAAAATAAGGTTATTTTAAAAAGTCAAAATTTGGGGCGACTGGGTGGCTCAGTCGGTTGAGTGTCCGACTTCGGCTCAGGTCATGATCTCACAGCTCGTGAGTTCAAGCCCCACGTCGGGCTCTGTGCTGACAGCTCAGAGCCTGGAGCGTGTTTCAGATTCTGTGTCTTCCTCTCTCTCTCTGACCCTCCCCCATTCATGCTCTGTCTCTCTCTGTCTCATAAATAAATGTTAAAAAAATTTTTTTAAATAAATTTAAATAAAATCAAAATTTGGTCATTTGAATTGGATTGAGATAAAGACTTAAAATAGTAAAATTGCTATTGCTATGTAAAACATTTCAAAAAATGAGGCAAATGCCAATATGTAGAGAGGATAGAATTCTAGAGAAGTAACTAGTTAGAGAATTCACAAGGAGTATTAGCAAGTGGGAAAAATAGCCAATGTATCGAAGTGATTAGGGGCAAATAGAGCAAACAGAAATAGGCCTATAAATTGGGCAACAGCTACTCTAGAAACAAAGGAATTTTGGCAGGGAGGCTGTAAAATCAGTGTATGGAAAACATGTCGTTTTCCTTCAGTGCCGTTAACTCATAATAAAACGTTTAACTTATATCTGCAATAGCGCGTCTGTCCCATCGCTCTGGTTGATGTAAATTTTCTGATGATACTGGTGGTCTTGCATTGTAGGCCACGCTGTCTTGACCATGCAAATGTGAAATGATGTCGAATGCTTGATCCAGGGTCAGGATTCTGTTAAGGTTCCATCTTCCCATTCTACCCATCGGAAAACAAATAAAACAGGGGTGCCCGGGTGGCTCAGTCAGTTAAGCATCCGAGCCTTGTTTTTGGCTCAAGTCATGATCACACAGTTTGTGTGAGCCCCATGTCGGGATCTGCTCTATGGAGCCTGCTTGGAATTCTCTCTCCCTCTCTCTCTCTGCCCCTTCCCCCTCCCCTCCTCAAAAAATAAGTAAACGTTAAAAAATAAAAAAAGTCTGGACTATGCAAATATCGGAAGAAAACAGGAAAGTTCAACGTATGTAATTATTAATAATTGCTAATATAATTATCAAGTTTGGTAGATTTATTATATATATATATATTCTAGATAATATGTGCTAGGCAGCCTGGCCTGCAGGATGGCCTCCAGTGATGATTCCTCCCTTCTATTCTTTTCCCCCTTGAGTGTGGGTTGGATGTAAGGACGAGTAGCGAATAGAACGCAGCAAAGGCTCGGTAGTACCTTCCAGATGAGATTACAAAAACTCTGGCTTCTAACATTAGTGTTCCCTTTTGATCTCTGGCTTGCTTATTTGCTCTGAACAAAGCCAGCTGCCATGCTGTGAGCTACTCTATAGAAATGCTCTTGTGAAAGAAGGGATATCTCTAGCCAATAGTCAGCAGCCCCAGAACTGTAAGAGCCATATAAATGAACTTGGAAGTAGATCTTCCCTCAATTGGAGCTTGAAGATTGCAGCTCCAGCCAACGCCTTGACTACAGCCTTGGGAGATTCTGAGCCAGAGGTACGCAACTAAGCTGTTCTTGTATTCCTAACCAACACCAGCTTTGGGAAAATAAATGTTTGCTGTTTTAAGCTGCTACATAGATCATTGATATGTCCTATACTATAATACATAACCATCTTATCTAATATATGAATATAATATTTAGATGTTTCTCCCTGTATATAGTATATAATAATGTATTATAATGTTGATACAATTGTGTGAAAGACTAAATTAGCCATTATTATGCATTCGCCATTTTTGAAATATTTTTTAACTGTTTTTTTTTTTAATTTTTTTTTTTAACATTTATTTATTTTTGAGACAGGGAGAGACAGCATGAACGGGGGAGGGTCAGAGAGAGAGGGAGACACAGAATCTGAAACAGGCTCCGGGCTCTGAGCTGTCAGCACAGAGCCTGACGCGGGGCTCAAACTCACGGACCGCGAGATCATGACCTGAGCCGAAGTCGGATGCCCAACCGACTGAGCCACCCAGGCGCCCCTTAACTGTTTATTTTTGAGAAAGAGAGAGACAGAGCCTGAGCAGGGAGGGGCACAGAGAGACAGAGACTGAATCTGAAGCAGGGTCCGGGCTCTGAGCTGTCAGCACAGAGCCCCACGCGGGACTCAAACTCATAAACCCGCAAGATCATCATGACCTGAAGTCAGACACTTAACCAATTGAACCACTCAGGCGCCCCTGCATTAGCCATTATTATACACTAGTTAGTAGTAATGGCTAATGTTTATGGAGCATTTACCATATGCTAGGTGCTGTGCTAAAAAGTATGATTATACTTCTTTTGAAATTAACACATTCATAAGAAAGCATAGAGAAAGGAGAGAGACGAAAAGAAACAGATAACAGGGGAGAGAAGAGAAGGGAGAGACGTAGTAAGAAGGAAAACAGGAGGGAGAAACAGGGTCCAAGAGACAGAACTCATGTGGGAACCACAGAATTATCCTTTAATATTCACTACTAATGATTCATATAATTTAGTACTATAATTTACTTGAAATGTAGGCCATGAAAAAAGAAAGAAACAATTTGAGGCACGTGGCTTAGTCAGTAGAGCATGTGACTCTTGATCTCAGGGTTGTAGATTTGAGCCCCTTGCTGGGTATAGAGATTACTTAAGAATAAAATCTTGGGGCGCCTGGGTGGCGCAGTCAGTTAAGCGTCCGACTTCAGCCAGGTCACGATCTCGTGGTCTGTGGGTTCGAGCCCCGCGTCGGGCTCTGGGCTGATGGCTCAGAGCCCGGAGCCTGTTTCCGATTCTGTGTCTCCCTCTCTCTCTGCCCCTCCCCCGTTCATGCTCTGTCTCTCTCTGTCCCAAAAATAAATAAAAAACGTTGAAAAAAAGATTAAAAAAAAAAAAAAAGAATAAAATCTTAAGGGGTGCCTGGGTGGCTCAGTCGGCTGTGTCTGACTCTCGATTTTGGCTCAGGTCATGATGTCACGGTTCATGACATCCAGCCCCATGTCGTGCTCCATGCTGACAGCACAAAGCCTGTTTCGGATTCCTTCTCTTCTCCCCCCGCCCCCCGCCCCCCCTTGCCTCTCTCTCTCTCTCTCTCTCTCTCTCAAAATAAATAAACTTAAAAAAAATCTTAAAAAATAATTAAGAAAAATAAAATGTATTTATCCATTTAACAAACATGGAGAACTTTCTATACTCCAGCCATTCTGTTATAGACATTTGAAATATACTAGAAATAAAATGGACACTATTTTGTTATTACACTGCTTACAGTTTTGAAGGAAAGCTATGGAAGTTCCTTCTTTGCAGATAGAATTTTTTTAGTGATTTAGGTTCATATATTTCTAGAAACAGAATGATGGATTGGATGGCCATTAATGTTGGAACTGAATCTACTCACAGGAAAATTGGAATTCACTTATTGTTCAGTGGGGTCACCCACACCTTAAAAAAAATTTTTTTTTAATGTTTGTTTACTTTTGAGGCAGAGAGACAGAGCATGAGCTGGGGAGAGTCAGAGAGAGAGGGAGACACAGAATCTGAAGCAGGCTCCAGGCTCTGAACTGTCAGCACAGAGCCCGATGCGGGCTCGAACCCACGAACCTCGAGATCACCACCTGAGCCAAAGTCTGATGCTCAACGGACTGAGCCACCTAGGCACCCCACCCACCCTTTTTCTTAAACTGTAACTTTTAAGTAGGCTCCACACCCAGTGTGGGGCTTGAACCCACAACCCTGAGATCAAGAGTCACAGGCCTGGGGCGCCTGGGTGGCTCAGTCCGTTAGGCGTCCGACTTCGGCTCAGGTCATGATCTCGCGGTCCGTGGGTTCGAGCCCCACGTTGGGCTCTGTGCTGACAGCTCAGAGCCTGGAGCCTGTTTCAGATTCTGTGTCTCCCTCTTTCTCTGACCCTCCCCTGTTCACGCTCTCTCTCTGTCTCAAAAATAAATAAATGTTAAAAAAGAAAAATTAAAAAAAAAAAAAAAGAGTCACAGGCCTTAACAGCCTGAGCCAGCCAGGTGTCCTGCAGCTTTCCTAGACTAAGAGTGAAGGAGGCTCTGTGAGCCATCCTGAGGGTGGTTCATTGCTGCACTTTCAAACACTGCATACTGATCGGTGAGTATGAACCGTTCATACCTTTCCACTTGAAGATCCTTCTCCCCAGTTCCCTTCAAAGTATGGTTTAATAAACCATGCCAAAACTTAGTGATTGAAAGCAACAACTCATTGTTTTCCCTGATTTTATATGGTCATCAGGTGGTAAGTCTGCTTTCCGTGGTGTTGGCCAGAAAGATCCAGAATGGCCTCGATCCAACGGCCAGCGGATGTAGCTGCCCACAGGAGTCTGTGACGGGGTTGTGGGCAACAGTTCTCTTCCTTGTAGTGTCGACGCCTGACTCATCTGGGTTGCAAAAGCGTAGCCATGTGTTGAGATGGAGAATTCTGAGACACAAAGAAAAAAGTGGAGCTCTCTTAAGGGTCAGCCTGGGAAATTACTTGCTCTCCCTCTCCTACGTTCTGTTGGTGAAAACAAATCTACAGGGTCAGTTCCAATTTTAAGGAAGGGGCAACAGATTCCACCTTTTCATGGAAGGATTGGCAAACAATGTGTAGCCGTCTCTGATCTATCACAGTGCCTCTGAGGTTACAGAGAATCTTTTCAACAGCCCAGGTAGGTGCCCAACAGGAAACATTTGTATTTTGCTCTTTCCTGGAAAGCTAATTCACTTGTCTTCACAATGCTAAGGCAGGCCACGCCCCCGCCCCAAGGTCCTCTTTGATGCTCAGTATTATAGATGAACTGCATTCTCATTTTCTTGATTTCTGTACCACTAAGCCCTGCTGACCTGTCCTCTCTGTTGAGATATTCTCTTCCCTTGGCATCTATGACACCACGTCTCTTCGTTTTTCTCTGCTCCCTTCAGTGTTCTTTTACATTTCTTTTTCTTCTGTTCTCTGGTAGTTTTCAGGGTTCTTGCCCCGGCCATCCCTCTTACTACACTGAATCCCTCATGAGTCCCATTCGCTCCTATGTCTTTATTTTCCATCGTTCGGCTGATGTTCCCAGATCCACACCCGAGTCTAATCTACTTGTCTCCTGAGCTCTGCATCTGAACGTGCAACAGCACATCTCTGTTTGGAGGTCCCACAGGCACCCTGAGTCCGTCAGGCTTTAATGGAATCATTTAAGCAGCAAGAGACAAAGCTGAGGAATAGACTGTAGGCTGAGCTTTTAGGAGTGACTACCAAGAGACTCCATTGCTCCTTCTGCCATTCGAAGGCCCCCTTCCAGGTGACCTCCTTCACTCTGACTCCTCCCCACCCACTCTTTGTTTTCAAAATCCTATTGATCTTACTTTCTTAATCTTTCCGATCTATCCGTTCTGTCCATTATTTCCATCACCACTTCAGTTCAGCCCAGCCCTTACTCTCAGTTGGAGTGTCCCTCCCCACCACCGCCCTTAGTCATAACCCAAAGCGCCAAGAGTAGAATTTCTAGCGCTGGTCAGATTAAGTCACTTTTTGGTGTAAAGACTTTCAAGTTTCCTCATCTTCAGTATACGGATAGAAATTCTTCGTATGCAAACATGACTATTCATTTTTTAAAATCTCTCATCACCACTGCTCCAACCCACCCACGCTAGTGCCTTCCTGCCTTGCTTTCCACCCGTACTGAATTACTTGCACTTCTGAAAAACTACATTCGATTTGCCAACCTCCACCGGAATCCTCACTTTCCCAAGATCTTTATGTTCAGCTGGCTGGATTCTCCTCATCCTTTATAACTCAGGTTGGGTATTATCTCCTTTGGATTGTTTTCCCGAGTGTCTCCACTACAATGAGTGGCTCCATGTGGACAGAGGAGTGTTACTGTTGTATGCCCCAAACCAAGCACAGAGACTCCGTTTCTGCGCATCGGCAGGAAGTGTGGAGTGTGAAGGGGAGAGGCTGTATTTCCTAAAACTGGTCACAAGGGGGCAGCAAATAGCTTCTTTAGACTAGGCACTTCTGTTGGTTTTTCTGGCATCGCACTTACTATTACAACTGACTGTTGGTGTTCTTCTAGCACAACTCGAGCTATGCCTGATGGGAAGGAAGATTCCTAATGAATCAGAACTGTACTTCATGTATATTCTGGTTGGTTTCTCAACGCCAGGCACTTCACTAAGTACTAGTAATTAAAAAAGATGATTCGGCGGGTGGGAGGCGGGGCGGGGCAGTGCCCGAGTGGCTCAGTTAGTGGAGCTTCTGGCTCTTGATTTTGGCTCAGGTTGTGGTCCCAGGGTTGTGTGATCGAGCCCCGCCTTGGGTTCTGTGCTGAGTGTGGAGCCTGCTTGAGATTATCTCTCTGCCCCTCCCTCTGTCCTTCTCCTGCTTGCAATCTCTCTCTAAAAATAAAAATAAAATTTTTAAAAAGATGAATCAGGGACACCTGGCCAGCTCAGTCAGTAGAGCATGTGACTCTTGACCTTAGGGTCATGAGTTCGAGTCCCATGTTGGGTGTAGAAATTACATGCTAACAACAACAACAACAAAAAGATAAATCAGTCACAGTTCCTACATTCAAGGAATCAATAATTTAGTGGGAAAGAGAAGTGATCCTGAACTTTCTTTATACCCTAACACATGAAGAAACAAGTGATTTGATCCAAGCGATACTGATTTTCATCAGTAGCAATGTCTGCTTCAGATGCCAGACCGATTAAAGCACTTGACTGGCCCAGTCGGTAGAGCACACAACTCTTTTTTTAATATTTATTTATTTTTGAGACAGAGAGAGACAGAGCATGAACGGGGGAGGGGCAGAGAGAGAGGGGGACACAGAATCTGAAGCAGGCTCCAGGCTCTGAGCCGTCAGCACAGAGCCCGACGAGGGGCTCGAACCCACAGACCGTGAGATCATGACCTGAGCCGAAGTCGGCTGCTTAACCGACTGAGCCACCCAGGCGCCCCATAGAGCACACAACTCTTGATCTCCAGGGTCGTGAGTTCAAGTCCCATTGGACTTAGCACTTACTTTATTATTTTTTTAAAGATATTATTTTTAAGTAAAGTCTACACCCAATGTGGGGCTTGAACTTATAGCCCAAAGATCAACAGTCCCATGTTCCACGGACTGAGCCAGCCAGATGCCCCAGGGCCTAGAGATTACTAAAAAAAAAAAAAAAAAAAAAAAAAAAAGTGGAATAGTTAGTTACTGGGTGCAAATAAGATAGAGTCTCTTAAACGACAGGCATGTTTTTCAAGAGCATGATCCCCATGAACCCAGCTAATTCCAGCCCCAGTAATTCTAGGATGGCTAGAGAAACATGCTCCAACTTGAGCCCACTGCTTTTCTCTTCCTTCTCTTCCTTCCTTCCCTTCCTTTTCCTCCCTTCCTTCCCTGTCTTCCTTCCTTCCCCTTCCTTCCTTCCTTCCTTCCTTCCTTCCTTCCTTCCTTCCTTCCTTCCTTCTCTTTCTTTCTCTCTCTCTCTCTCAGATGAGCAGTTTTATGTTCTCAACAAAATTGAGTGAAAGGTACAGAGAATTCCTATATTACCCACCCCCCCCCACCCATACACCTACATCCTCCACCACTACCAAAGTGGTGCATTTGTTACAACTGATGAATCTACATGGACACATCATCACCCAAAGTCCAGAGTTAACCTTAGGGTTCACTCTTACTGTTTTAAATTCTGTGGGTTTTGACAAATGTATCAGGGTATGTATCCACCATTAGAATATCATTCTATTTCACTACCCTATAAATGGTCTATTTTTCTCCTAAAGTAAGCTTTACATCCAACATGGCTTGAACTTATGACCCTGAGGTCACGCTTTACCAACTGAGCCCCCCCAGGTGCCCCTAAAATGCTCTGCCTATTTATCCCACCCTCCCCTTTAAGCTCCGTCAACTGACCTTTACTGCCTTATAGTTATGTCATTTTCAGAATATATATGGTTGGAATCATAAAGGATGTAGCCATTTCAGATTGGCTTCTCTCACTTAGTAATATACCTTTAAGGTTCTTTCACGCTTTTTTTGTGATAGCGCTTTTCTTTCGAGTGCTGTGCAATAATCCGTGTTCCAGATGTAAGCAATTTCATGACCTGTTCACCTACTGAGGTCTCTTCCAAGTTTGGGCAATTATGAACGAAGCTGCTCTGAGCATCTGTGTGCAGTGTTTTGTGTGGAGGTAAGCTTTTCCTTTGGGTAAATACCAAGGAGCTTAATTAATTGATCAGATGGCATGAGTGTATTTACTTTTTTGTTTTAATGCTTGTTTATTTATGAGGCAGAGACAGAGCATGAGCGGGGGAGGGGCAGAGAGAGAGGGAGACACAGAATCCGAAGCAGGCTCCAGGCTCCGAGCTGTCAGCACAGGACCCGACGCAGGGCTCGAACTCACGGACCGCGAGATCATGACCTGAGCCGAAGTCGGTGGCTCAACCGACTGAGCCACCCAGGCGCCCCACGTGTATTTACTTTTATAAAGAACCAGTAAACTGTCTTCCAGAGTGACTGTACCATTTTGCATTCCCTCCAGCAATGAACAAGAGTTCTTGTTGCTCTAAATCCTTGTAGTGACATCTCATTGTGTTTAATTCACATTTCTGTAATGACACATGACGTGGAGAGTTTTTTCATATTTCTATTTAGCACCTGGTGTCTCCACTGATAGGGTGCATGGTCGGGTTTTTTGCCTATTTTTAAATCAGGTTCTTCATTTTCTTATTGTTGAATTTTAAGAGTTTATATACTTTGGATCACAGTCCTTTATCAGACATGCCTTCAACAAATACTTTCTCCCATCTGTGGCTTGTCTTCTTTGTCTCTTGATATTGTCTTCTGCTGCGCAAAAGATCGGGATTTTAATGAGGTCCAGCTTATTATTTGTTTCATGGATCATGACTTTGATGTCATATCTAAACAAGTCATCTACATGCCCATAGTCATCTGTTATCTTCTAGGGGTGTCACAGTTTTGGGTTTTAGGTCTATGATACATTTGAGTTTATTTTTGAGAAGGCTGTGAGCTCATATATATATATTATATATTATATATATATAATATATATATATACATTTTTTTATTTAATGTGGAGGTCCTACTGTTCCACATGATTTGTTGAAAAGACTCTCTTTGATCCATTGTATACCCTTTGCTCCTTTGCCAAAGATCAGCTGACCATATCTATGTGGGTCTATTTCTGAGCTCTCCCTTCTGTTCCTTTGATGTATTTGTCTATTCTTTTGCCGATGCTGCACTGTCTTGATTACTGTAGCTTTATAGTTCATTTTAAAGTCAAGTGGTGTCGGTCTTCCAACTTTGTGTTTCTCTTTGGATAGTGTATGGGCTGTTTTGGGGCTCTTGTCTCTGCCTATAAACTTTAGACTCAGTTTGTCGATACCCACATAACAACTTGCCAGGAGAGATTGCATTGAGTCTATACACCAAGTTGGAAAGAACTGATGTCTTGATAATATTGAGTCTTCCTGCCCACAAACATAGAATATCGCATCCATTTAGTTCTTTGATTTTTTTTTTCAGACTTTTGTAATTTTTCCCCTGATATTTTCTCAGATTTATATAGAAGTATTTCATCTCAGGGCCCCTGGGTGGCTCAGTCGGTTAAGCGTCTGACTTCGGCTCAGGTCACGATCTCATGGTCCGTGAGTTCGAGCCCCGCATCGGGCTCTGTGCTGACAGCTCAGAGACTGGAGCCTGCTTTGGATTCTGTGTCTCCCTCTCTCTCTCTGCTCTTCCCCCGTTCATGCTCTGTCTCTCTCTGTCTTGAAAATAAATAAACATTTAAAAAAAAAAAAGAAGTATTTCATCTCTCTGCCCCTCCCCTGCTCATGCTCTGTCTCTCTCTGTCTCAAAAATAAACATTAAAAAAGTTTTTTTTTATATACGTATTTCACCTTTTGGGGTGCTGTGACAGACTAAGTACACAGCACCTATATGTATTTATTTATTTTATTTATTTTTATTTATTTATTATATGAAATTTATTGTCAAATTAGTTTCCATACAATGTAATATATGTATTTAGTCTCCCCTCCTCACCTATGGTTCCTAAAATCCTTGGAATCGATCAGCGTCTTTTTGTTTTTTATTCAAAAAAAATTTTTTAACGTTTATTTATTTTTGAGACAGGGAGAGACAGAGCATGAACAGGGGAGGGTCAGAGAGAGGGAGACACAGAATCTGAAACAGGCTCCGGGCTCTGAGCTGTCAGCACAGAGCCCGACGCAGGGCTTGAACTCACGGACCGCAAGATCATGACCTGAGCCTAAGTTGGCCGCTTAACCGACTGAGCCACCCAGGCGCCCCGATCAGCATCTTTTTGTATGCTCATGAGATGCCTGGTGGTGGGGGGCTGCCAGGATAGCCTCGGATCGGGTGCTGGTTGCCATGGGAAGTAACCACGCGATCGGAGATCGGGAGTGCTGGAACTAAGCAGCTACCCCCATGTAATGAAACCTCCGTACAAAACCTAAGCAAAGCGATTTGAAGAGCTTCTGTGTTAGCAAGCACATTCAAGTGCTGAGCGGGCAGTGTGGCCTGAGGCGACACGGAAGCCATGTGCACCCACCTCATACCTTGCCCTGTGCATCCTACCATTTGGCTGCTCCGGAGCTGTGGCCTTTATAATAAATGGCTAATAGTGAGTAAAACCCTTGCTTGAGTTCTGTGAGCCATTCTAGCCAAGTTATTGAAGGCAACGAGGGACCTGTGATTTACCGCTGTTAGACAGGAGTACGGGAGGCTGGAGTTGCGATTGATGTCTGAGATGGGAGTGGTCTTATGGAACTGAGCCCCTGACTTGTAGGATCTGACACGACCTCCAGGGAGATCGGGTCAGAATTGAATTGAACTGTAGGGGGCCCAGCTGGTGTATGAGAATTCATGAAGGAGGGAAATCACCCCACCCAGTTGGTATCAGAAGTGTTGGGAGGAGAGAAGAAACAGAAGCTTTTCCGTTCAGGTGCTAATGTAAATGGTATTCTGGTTTCAATTTCAAATCCCACTTGTTCAGGGTGCCTGGGTGGCACAGTCTGTTAAGCAGGCGATTCTCGATTTCAGCTCAGGTCATGATCTCACGGTTCATGAGTTCGAGCCCTGCGTCGGGATCCATGCTGACAGTGCAGAGCCTGCCTGGGATTCTCTCTGTCTCTCTCCCTCTCTCTGTTCCTCCCCTGCTTGTGCTCTCTCTCTCTCTCAAAATAAATAAGCCACAAAAGACTTTTTAATGAATAAATTAAAAACGATTGAATTTTTGTATTCTGCAAACTTGCTGTAGTCCCCCGTCAGTTTCAGGAGGGTTTTTTTTTTTTTTTTCCTGGCCATTTCTTTACGATTTTCTACGTAGATGACCACATCATCTACAAATAAAGACAGCTTTGGGGCGCCTGGGTGGTGCAGTCGGTTAAGCGTCCGACTTCAGCCAGGTCACGATCTCGCGGTCCGTGAGTTTGAGCCCCGCGTCGGGCTCTGGGCTGATGGCTCAGAGCCTGGACCCTGTTTCCGATTCTGTGTCTCCCTCTCTCTCTGCCCCTCCCCCGTTCATGCTCTGTCTCTCTCTGTCCCAAAAATAAATAAACGTTGAAAAAAAAAAATTAAAAAAAAAAAAAAGACAGCTTTATTTCTTCCTTCTCAATCTGTTCACCTCGTCTTTCCTTTTTTTTTTTAAATTGCATTAGCTAGACTTCCATTGTGATGTTGAAAAGCAGGGACGAGATGAAATATCCTTGCCTTGTTCATGATCATAGTGAGAAACTGTCCAGTATATCACTATTAAGTATGATTTAGTGATAGATTTCAACAGGTCTGGCTTGCAGCGGGTCAGTGGGACCCCAGTGGGGATGGAGTAGTGTCCCCTCACCCAGGGATGCCAAGGAAGTCACTCATCCAGTGGGATGTCCCATTGCAAATTGCAGTAGATAATTCCTTTCTCGGGCACGATGAGGATTGGTGTTCTCAGTAGTGTAGCACTTGATCCATGGTAAGAGTCACAACAATGACCTTTTTTTGGGCACCTTCCATACCTTCACAGCATTGGGTGCCTTGGCAGAAGTCCCCAGTCTGGCATATGGGTCCACAAGACTTACTGATTAATAATCCAAATGTGTTAAAGCTTAGGACAGGGATGCCTGACTGGTTCAGTTGGTAGAGCATGCCATTCTTGATCTTGGTATTGTGAGTTCAAACCCCAGGTTGAGTGTCGAGATCACTTGGAAAAAAAAAAAAAAAGAATAGGACATAATTTAGTCCTCCCAGCCAAGGTTACAACCTGTTCCAATTTATTTATTTTCTCAAATATCTTTTAATTTTTTATTTAACTGTAGCTGTCATACCATGTTCATTTTTTTAATGTTTATTTATTTCTGAGAGAGACAGAGAGAGAGCATGAGCGGGGGGGGGGGGGGCGGCAGGGGGAGAGGGAGAGACAGAATCCGAAGCAGGCTCCAGGCTCCGAGTGGTCAGCAGAGAGCCCGAAGCAGGGTTCGAACTCACGAACCGCGAGATCATGACCTGACCTGAAGTCGGATGCTCAACCGACGGAGCCACCCCCGTGCCCCCACCTGTTTGCAATTTAATCTGATATTTTCATACTCCATCTTTC
Organism: Lynx canadensis; assembly: GCF_007474595.2. Lineage (NCBI taxonomy): Eukaryota > Metazoa > Chordata > Mammalia > Carnivora > Felidae > Lynx > Lynx canadensis. Next base: position 42,813,393 of record NC_044309.1, read on the forward strand.
ATTTGTATGAACCCTGCTGTATGAACCTTGCTGCTTGTAGGATACAGTATCGATGGAACCTCCATTCAAATGTCATTATCTTTTGCCCCATCTTAACATGTCATACCCTTTACAATGTGACTCTCGATCACTGTCTGAGAAGAGTGTCCATACACGGCCCTCCGCTTCTGTAATTCCCCTAATGGGGGCAGCCTGGTGTGTGTAAGCGACAAGGGGAAGCATGGGTTAGTTCTGATGCAGTGTCCACACAAACTAGGGCATACTTAAAACCCTCAATCAGAGTGAGGGGGCCCATATAATCAATTTGTCAATCCCTCACCATTTGGGAACACCAGTGGGTGGCCTCAGACCTTTGGGTGGTTGTCTTGAGCCGTATATACAACACAGGTGACATGCTGTTACTGCATTAACCAGTCAATCAATATACCGTATCTCCTAAAGGGTCAGGTGCTAGGGCTCATACCCAAGCCAGGACATCTGCTTCCTTCCTGATGGCCAGGGGGATCAACGCCTTATGAGCCAGGACACGGAAGGCAGTAAAGACTGCCTCAGGCTCGTGCAGGCAAATAAGGATAGCCCTCCGCACTTGACCCCACAAAGCCTCACTCATGAATCATTTTACTCCGTGGCTGCTGGGGTTCATTCCTTCCTGAGAGGCTCCACCTGGAAGAGTGACGTGGACACTGCTAGGACCTCTTTCCCTTTAGGGGCATATCAAATGTTTGCCCCCTTCGAGAGCTTGGATCGACATCCTAGGGGCACCCTCCCCTTCTGCTGACTCCGCCACAGTATCTGACCCAGACCTTCCAAAAGTCGCAGATGCGTCATATTCGAAGGGTAGCCCTGCTCAGAAGATGCCTCGAGATGTAATCTGCTTCCCCACTATTTTCGCCTTGTCAATGCAGCTTGCTGCTCTGGGTCCCAATCCCACATATGCCCTTTCTTTACCAGGTGGCATAAGGGACGGACGTACCAGGTGGGGAGTAAAATCCTCTGACCGACCGCCCATTCCTACAAAGGCTTGCACCACCTTTACTTTCGGAGGCATGTATCTTGTAAAACACAGTTTCTATGACAACATGCATTCACCTAACTAAATGACACCCAAAACTTTATGGTAGAGCCTGGGCCTTGAATTTTCTGTGGATTCGCTGCTCATCTTTGCCCTAGCAGATGGTACAGCAAAGCTTGAGGAATGTCCTCCAGCAGAGGCAAAGTCTTCACATGTTAACAGTGTATCCTCGATGTCATGGGCCATTTTGCTAATGTCAGGAAGGAGTACAGGAACAATTTTTGGGGTACCATCCTACAACATATAGTGGGACTCTGCAGGTAGCCTTGGGAAGCATTTAAAAGGTACATTATGGGGGCCACTGGGTGTCTCAGTGGGTTAGGTGTCCAATTTTTGGTTTTGGCTTAGGTCGTGATCTTCAGGCTTTGTGGGTTTGAGCCCTGCGTCGGGCTCTGTGCTGGCAGCATGGGATTCTCTGTCTCTCTCCCCGTGTCTGTGCCCTTCCCTCACTCCTGCTGTCTCCGTCTCTGTCTAAATAAATAAATAAACTTTTTTTTTTAAGGTGCATTATGGCACTGAATAACGCATGCAGTTGTTGAATCACTATATTGTATGCCTGAAATTGATATAACACTATTAACTATACTGGAATTAAAATAAACAAACAAGTAAAAAAAAAAAAAGGTTCATTATGTCCTTCCCAAATGAAGGCAAATTGATATTAGTTATCAGAACCCTGTACTTGTCAAAGTCTCTCCCATGTATCTCCTTGAAGATGAAGCACATTTGCAAGAACACTTCTGCCAAAGCATTGGAGTAAAACCATAACTATCTACAAATCACAAAAGATTTTAAAATGGCATGGTAGAAAAAGAAATGTTTTCGGGGCACCTGGGTGGCTCAGTCGGTGAAGCGTCCGACTTCGGCTCAGGTCATGATCTCACGTTTCATGCGTTCAAGCCCCGCGTCGGGCTCTGTGCTGACAGCTCAGAGCCTGGAGCCTGCCTCGGATTCTGGGTTCTCCCTCTCTCTGCCCCTCCCCTGCTTGTGCTCTTTCTCTGTCTCTCAAAAAATGAATAAATGTTAAGAAAAATTAAAAAGAAATGTTTTCAAAAATAATAAACAAATAAAATAGCCATGGTTAAAGATTTGATAAGAGTTAATTATAATGCAATTAACAAGAGAATTTGGTTATTTCTGTGACATTCATTTAAATATTATGACTTGTGGGGCGCCTGGGTGGCGCAGTCAGTTAAGCTTCCGACTTCAGCCAGGTCACGATCTCGCGGTCTGTGAGTTCGAGCCCCGCGTCAGGCTCTGGGCTGATGGCTCAGAGCCTGGAGCCTGTTTCCGATTCTGTGTCTCCCTCTCTCTCTGCCCCTCCCCCGTTCATGCTCTGTCTCTCTCTGTCCCAAAAATAAATAAAAAAGAAAACGTTGAAAAAATAAAAATTATGACTTGTTACGGGACCTGGTCTGGATCACCCGGCAGAAGAACCAAGCGGCAGTCGGAGATCTTGGAAGGCAGGAGGTTTATTTCACACTGGTGGGCTCAGAGGAGGTCATTCTCCGGAGGTCTGAGTCCCAAGCATAAGCAGAGGGGACAATTTATAGTATGTTACTTCTGCATTCCACATTAACAGTAATTTGGCAGGCGGGACAAGAGGGTGGGAAGAAAAACCCAGAAGAGCGGGGGGAGTCATTGGGCAAGGACTGGAGTTCCCCTACCAGTCCTATCGGCCTTCTTTTGGGAGATTTTTCCCTATCAACTGATTGGATCGCCTGTGTGGCTCAGTCGGTTAAGTGTCCAGCTCTTGGTGTCAGCTCAGGTCATGATCTCACAGTTTGTGAGTTTGAGTCCCACATCAGGCTCTGTGTTGATAGGTTGGGGCCTGCTTGGGGAGTCTTTCCCTCTCTCTGCTCCTCCCCCACTTTCTCTCTCTCTCTCTAAAATAAAACAAAAAAAAATTTGTTTAATTGTGACTGATAACATGCCAACACATCAGATTTTTAGGAATTTTATATAAAAATACCTTAAAGTTTAGCATAATTTTTTTCCATGCTTCCCATGAAGTATAACATACCCAAAAAACTTACATAGTTGGGGCGCCAAGTTGGTTCAGCTGGTAGAGCCTATGACTCTTTATCTCAGGGTTGTGAATTCAAAGCCCCACATTTGGTGTAGAGATTGCTTAAAATAAAAATTGCACAGTTGTAAAAACCCTAGTTCTTTTAATAGAGAAGACTCCATTTTCTTAGGAAATCAAAGAGCTGCTAAATACAAACACAGAATCTTTGTTTTCTTGGCAGATTACATTAAAGTTTTATGTATTATATAAAGAAGAAGCTTTGTTTAGAGTTTATTAGATCAAAAATCTAAGAAAATGTCCTTTTAGGACGCTTGGCTGGCTCAGTTCGTGGACCATGACACTCTTGATCTCAGGGGCAGGAGTTCAAGCCTGATGTTGGGTGTAGACATTACTTTAAAAGTCCTTTTAACAGAGAGGAAATCAATTCTAATTTTGTACCAGTGTACTTTTAATATCCCTTTTCAAATTAAAAAAAAAAAGTTTTTTTTTAAATATGTATTTATTTTTGAGTGAGACACACACACACACACACACACACACACACACACAGAGCGGGGAGCAAGGGAGGGTCAGAGAGGGAGACAGAATCTGTAGCAGACTCCAGGACGCCGGGCTCCAACTCTCCAGCCATGAGATCATGACCTGAGCTGAAGTCATAAGCTTAACTGACCGAGCCATCCAGATGTCCCAAGCCTTGCCTCTTTCATAAATCCATTTTGGCAAATACCCTCCAGAGTTCAAAAAAAAAAAAAAAATCACATAGACACAACATACATCAACACAGATAAATTGTTAATTTTTTAAAATGTTTATTTATTTTTGAGACAGAGACAGAGCGCGAGAGGGGGAGGGGTAGAGAGACAGAGGGAGACACAGAATAAGAAGCAGGCTCCAGGCTCTGAGCTGTCAGCACCGAGCGGGGGCTTGAACTCATAAATGGTGAGATCGTGACCTGAGCCAAAGTCAGACGCTCAACCGAATGAGCCACCCACGCGCCCCTAGACATACCACGAATTTAGTACTCGGAGGAACGACCATGTGAAGACATAGTAAGAAGGACGGTGGGGCTCAAACCCACACTGTGAGATCATGACCTGAGCCGAAGTCTGGCTGAGCCACTCAGGCGCCCCAACGCAGATGGCTTTTACTTCACTCACATGGCTAAAGCTTCTTAATGCTATTTGGTGCGATCTTCCGGAGGCCACAGGCTAGATTTGGGGCCAGGGAACTTATACAGCACTGTATCTCATTTTATTTAATAATTTATTTTTATAGCACTGTATTTTACAAAGCTTCTTCCCCCCTCCTGTTTTGTCTTCAGTCTCTGTGTTTTGGTTATCTCCTGGGTGTTTACATTTCAAAGACATGATAAGATTTACAATTTCAAGAGACAGAGAAAGAATGTAAGTTTCTGCCCTAGGCATTTTCGAATAATTGCTACTTAAATTCTTCTTGTTTTAAGGGTTGACAGCCTGGGGCATTTCATCCCTTCCCCAACCCCATCCCCTCACCGCCACAGCATCTTCTGCAGCTGTCATCACTTTCCCAGGGATTCCACCTCTTAGCATCCCAACCAGGCTTTGTCAAAGGGCGCTCAGACCTTGTTCTGTGCCCTCCTGGCCTTTGTAAATGGCACTAAGGCTACCAAATTATTACTCTGCCCTCCCACCTTGTCAGCCATGCCCGAAGCTAGCAGAGCAGTGGACAGCTTCGTGCCTTTCTCTCACCAGAACCCGTCTTCCAACTCTAACTCGAGCTGCAGTCTCTAGTTGGGTACTGGGGGGGCAGCCAAACGGCCTCCAGGAGGGGCCAGTCCATCGCAGCAGACTATATTCCCCCTCTTTGTTGCAGCCTACGAGGCGGTTCCTTAAATAAGCACATCAAACCAGCCATTGTTTTCAGGGTGTCCTCGCACTCACGTGGCGATCTACAAACATCTAACATAGAAGTACCTCTCCCAATGACGCGGAAGTCAATGGCCGGTGTGGGATTTCCTACCCAGATGCATCTTTCCCAAGGCGCATTTTGTTTTGGTCTCCTGGCTGGTGCACCAATTGTTGATTTAAAAATTGGTCCTGGGGGCGCCTGGGTGGCTCAGTCGGTTAAGCCTCCGACTTCAGCTCAGGTCACAATGTCGCGGTCCGTGAGTTCCAGCCCCGCGTCGGGCTCTGGGCTGATGGCTCAGAGCCTGGAGCCTGCTTCCGATTCTGTGTCTCCCTCTCTCTCTGCCCCTCCCCCGTTCATGCTCTGTCTCTCTCTGTCCCAAAAATAAATAAATGTTAAAAAAAAAAAATTAAAAAAAAAAAATTGGTCCTGTAGGTAGTAGGCAGGGAGAAGCCGAAGAGGTAGTCCTTTCCAGATCAGTAAGTGGCAGGTTTTATAAGCAAGAGAATGTACTTCTAAGGCGTGTCTGGGTGGCCTCAGGAGGAGTAGATCTGTGCACCCATTTGCCAAATCTTAGATGTTTGTATAGAGGCCTTAACTGGGTTTAGTCACATCTACTGTCCAGATGGTCTTAACACATTTGGATCTCAAGGCTGTGTTCTTGGGGCAGCTTCTGGGAAAAAGAGAAGGCAAGCAGAGTGCACATTACAAAGACAAGGTGAGGAAGAGGGCCCTCCAACTGTCCAGGTCCAGGTTGCCACAAGTGAGCTCATTGGGTACCTACACCTGGTAGCTCATTGATCCTAGGGGTTATCAGGGGCCTCCTTTGGTTTCCTCTTCTAACACTGTAACTATTAACAGATAAGGTGAAGCCTATTAAAATTTTTAAGAGTTTATTTTGTTTTATTTTTGTGAGGGAAAGGGCGAGAGTGAGCAAGGGGCAGAGAGGGTGGGGGGAGAGAGAGAGACAGAGAAGGGGAGCTCAAGCTCACCCAAAGTGAGGCTCAAACTCACGAACCATGAGAACCGTGAGAACCTGAGCCAAAGCCTGATGCTTAACTGACAGAGCCAGCCAGGTGCCCCGAGAGTTTATTTGAACAAAAGTTGATTCGAATTGGGACAGCACCAAACCGGAAGTGGTTAGGAGTACTCTACCCACAGAACTCCTAGGAGGGGCGCACCTGGGTGGCTCAGTCGGTTTAAGCCTCCAACTTCCGCTCAGGTCTGATCTCGCCATTTGTGAGTTCGAGACCCGCATCAGACTCTGTGCTGCTGGTAGGTCAGAACCTGGAGCCCACGTCAGCTTCTGCGTCTCTCTTTTCTCTCTGTCTGACCCTCTCACACTCTCTCTCTCAAAAATAAATAAATACTAAAAAAAAAAAAAAAAAAAAAGAAAGAAAGAAACTCTGGGAGAGAATTTTCTAGAGAACAGGCAAAAAGCAAGGAAATTAATTGCTTAATCACTTAAAGTTTATTTGTTTCGGATTGGCTGTCCTTAGCTTTCAATTTTGTAATCTTAAAACATTTGCAGGCTGATTTTGGTTTGCTTATGGAGAGCCTCAGTCCAATGACTCCCTTGTTTAGTGAATTTGACACATTTTATACAGATTTAGGAAGGGCTCCAGGGAAGCATTGTGAGAAAGTGGGTGGTTATCAAACTTTAGCGCATCAAAAGTATTCAGTGCTCATGAGAGATGCTTGTGTTCCTTCTTTGGGGATTTCAATTTGGTATATATGTGGTGGGGGTAAGAATCTTCACTTAGCAACTCATGGAGGTCTTACTTACTAAACACAGGGTCTCTTGGGGCGCCTGGATGGCTCAGTCTGTTAAGCATCTGATTCTAGATCTCAGCCCAGGTCTTGATCTCAGGGTCGTGAGCTCAAGTCCCACGTTGGGCTCCACACTGGGTGTGAAGCGTACTTAAATAAGTAAGTAAGCAAGTAAATAAATGCAGTCCTTCTTACTTTATCCAAACATTTCTCAGACTCCAGTGTTTTCCGGAATCCTCTGAGGATATGACTGCTAGATAAGACATAGGATGGTTAAATTAATTTGAATTTCAGATAGGTAGCAGATAAATCTTTAGTGCATCTCAAATAAGGCAATATTTGTGACATCTTAAAAAAATTTTTTTAGTGTTTATTTAATTGAGAGAGAGAGTATGAGCGAGGAGAGGGACAGGGAGAAATGGAGACACAGAATCCCAAGAAGGATCTGGGCTCTGAGCTGTCAGCACAGTGCCCACCCAAAGCGGGGCTCCAACTCACGAGCTGTGAGATCATGACCTAAACCAAAGTCAGAAGCCCAACCGACTGAGCCACCCAGGTACCCCATTTGTGACAAATCTCATCAATTGTTTTAACTGAAATGCAAATGTCCTTTTTCTCCAACCATCACCGAATATTTTCTTCCTTTTTATTTTTTTATTTCTTTTTAATTTGAGAGAGAGCACACGAGTGAGGTAGAGGGGAGAGTGATAGGGGGGTGGGGAGAATCTCAAGCAGATTCCATGTTCAGCATGGAGCCCAACACAGGTCTCCATCCCACGACCTTGGGATCGTGACCTGAGCCAAAATCAAGAGTCAGGTGCTCAATGGACTGAACCACCCAGGCATTTCCATCACTGAATACTTTCACATTGGTTGTTTGAATCTTCCTTGAGTCAGATACACGTGATGGCTGTCTCTTTTGTCTTTTTAGGAAATTTCAAAATATATAATCTCATGAGGAGATTCTCTTTATCACTGATTCCCTTTTTAACCTTTCCTAATCTCTCCTACCTCTAGGGTTACCTCTGTAACTTACTGGGTAACAAGAAGCTTGAGACACTTAGAACTAATCTGCCGTACTTTTTATCTTGTTTCTTTCTTTCTCCTTTTACTTTCCCACCTGCTCCATTTTCTCTCTTCTCCTCTGCTCTCCCGTTTCCTTCTTAAGTCTGTTTCTCTATTTTGTCCCAGTTGTCTTTCTTGAAATTTCTACCAGGGCTTTCCCTTTTCCACTTTGTTCCCTCTTTTCTGTTTTACTTGTCCTCTTTTTCTTTCCTTCCTGCCCTCTCCCCAAGGCTTCCATGTCAAAGTTAAGCTCAGTAGGGTAAAAAAAAAAAAAAAAAAAAATTAAGCTTAGTACAAACAAGTCAGGGCACTAGGAACCATTCTGCAGTGTTGTTCCAGAAGGAGATTCTGTTCTGCCAGTCCCTTTGCTGGAGCAAGTTCTCAGTCAGGAGAAAGGAGGGCTTCAAGAAACAATTGCTTTGCCTGAGGATCTGATGGGAGGGTGATGGATAGCACTGCAGTTACGACTTGGAGAACTGCAGGAAAAGGAGGGGAACCACTGCCCGGCAGCGTGAGGGGAGGGAGAAAGAGCCAGTCAGGAAGAGCTTATGAAAGGGGAGGAGAATGTACTGGCTGCGTATGCCGCGTGCAAAAGACCTTTCTGCAGATATTGTGTCTTTGTGAGCTGACTGCAGAGGCCATGTGCATGCCGAATGTATGTGAATGTATGTGTTGCTGATTTCAGATCATGGGTCTGTGTGAACTGCTGACTGCAAGAAACGGGGATGTGTTGTTGAAAGGATTTTGCAGTCAGAGTGCTTGTTTGTGGTTCTGTGGTATGTGTGACTGACTTTTTGCCAAATGCACCGTTCTGATTCCAGCTCTGAAAGTTTAGTGGAAGTCTGGCTTACTAAGCCAAGACACAACAAAGTTAGAAGGAAATTTGGGGGCAACGTGAGATGGACATGAAGAGAGCAGCAAGAGAAAAGAAAAAAGATTTGAAGGAAAGGCAGAATGACAAAGCAGAAGATTGAACAATAGAAATTCCCTCCTTAGAAAAGACAGAACTTTGATAGGAGGGAGGAAAGAAAAGTAACATTCTTCCAGGTATAGGCATTATGTATCCCTAATTCTTCCTGTACCTTGGTGAGATAGTTCCTAGTTTTTCTCTTGTTTCTTTCTAGACGCGGTGTATCATGACATGTATGTTACAGGTATATTTTGGCTATACCAGGGGCTATTTTAAAACTTAACAGTTAAGCAAACCGGAGCATTAACAGTTCTTAAAAGAGAAAAAAGAGGGTTTGTTTTGTTCTTGCCGTTAGATAGGAAAGCTATTGGATGTAATGGAAGGACATTCAGTCTTGATCAGAGATTAATTGAACAGGATTAGAGAATTACCGTTGTGGTGATAAGAATAATAATGTAAAGTGCATGACACATTCCAAAAGCAGGGGTGTTGAAACACTCTATTGCCTCATTCCAAAGACGGTTATTGTTATTAATACAATTGTTAACAAAATTTAATAGGGGCGTACACCTGGAATGAAATATTTAAGTTAGGCTTAAGAACTTCTAGACCTAGGCAGATAAACACAGATGCATCCTAACTTTGAACTTGGATGTGGACTGGGAGGGAAGTTTCAGTTGGGAGCATCCCAGTTTTGCTTTGTTGCCAAAACACTACGTATTTTTGATGATTTCAAACTGCAGCCACTGTAATGTCTTTCTCAGCTCTTTACTCTCGTCATTCTTTAAACCTAAGTAGATGGAAATTATTATAATTACATTTCCAATGCTACTTTTGCTCTGTTCATTAATGTCTTTTGTTTCCTTCAGCCATCTTATCCTCCTTTTCTTTCTACTAGTTGTTTTTTTCAATCTGCGTCTCTCCTTTGTTATTTCCTCCTCTCCATCATGTTTCCCTGGATTTGGTTAAAATTCTCCTTCACTTCTTTCCTCACCTGTCTCTCCTTTGTCAAAATAATTATTTTTCAGGCTCATTTTTCTCCTCATTCCTTTCTCTGGTGTCTTTGTCTCCAGCAGAGGGGGTCTGATGGTGATGGGAGGTAGGGATGAGGCCTGGGAGAAGGCAGGCTGGGAGGGGGAGGAGGAAGTGGTGTTTCAGCTGTTTCTGCCATCAGCCTATGAAAGGCCGATTTAAGCTCGCCTCTGTAAATTCCTCGCCTCCCATCCCACAGCCTTCCCCTTCAAAGAGTCTCTCTACTTTCCCACCTTAAATTCCACCTCCCTTTCTCCCCACCACATTTCTCGGGTGACATCACTTTCTGCCAGCTGTGACTGCCAGGGACACTGACCTACTTTTGCCCTCTCTGTTAGGCCCTAAACCCTGGTTTCTCTGCTAAACTCTGGATTTCTGCTAACCACTTTTTGCCCCTGTGTGTCACTTGATCCTTTTTTTAAACCTCAAAACATTTCATGGTCTCCTATGAGGCTGTAGTTTTTAGTATTTAAACTTTGAGAAAAAGCATAATTATGAAAAAGCTTCTATGACTTCAGGAAATTTGCTTATGATTTATATGGGTGAGTGCTTTGTTAATCGAAACGTAATCTCTCCATGGTTGAAGAATAACATGTATTAGTCATTTTTGAAGAATCTTTATAGGTATGCTTGGCTAATGGATTCTTTTGTGCCAAATTCTTTGTTGTTTTTTTTTTTTTTTTAAGAGGGAGATGAGGGGGCAAGTGAGTGAAGGGCAGAGAGAGAGAAACCTATGAAGGGTTGGAGGAGAGAAAGAGAGAGAGAGAGAGAGTTTCTCTTTTCTAGTGGGGCTCACCCAAAGTGGGACTTGAACTCACAACCTGTGAGATCATGATCTGAGCCAAAGTCCAATGTTACTGAGCCACAAAGGTGCCCTGTGACAAATTCTAATATATGTATTTACAAATGTTTTGCATATGACATTGGAGACATAAGCAAAAGTAGCAGACATTGATCTATAAATAAAACTTTACATACGGTTGTCCCTGCATATCCACAGGGGATACATTCCAAGACTCCCAGTGGATGCCTGAAACCACAGATAATATTGAGGCCTATATATAAATTGTGTTTTTTCCTATACATACACACCCATGATAGCATTTAATTTGCAAACTATGCACAGTAAGAGAGAGAAAACTAATAATAAAATATGCCAATTACAACAATATACTGTAATAAAAATTATATGAATATGGTCTCTCTGGCTCAGTTGGTTGAGCGTCCGATTTTGGCTCAGGTCATGATCTTGCAGTTTGTGGGTTCAAGCCCCGCACAGGGCTCTGTGCTGACCGCTCAGAGCCTGGGGTCTGCTTTGGATTCTGTATCTCCTTCTCTCTGTGCCCCTCCCCCACTCATACTGTATTAAGAAGTAGGGAGAAACTGCAGAAAAAACACATTTTTATAGCTTTTGGAGGGGCTAGAGTAAATGATCAGAAACATGTACTTTGATGATGCTTGGATAGAAATTCTGGTTCTGCCACTTGCTAGCTGTGTGAGTTTGGACAAGTTACTCAGCCTCTCTGCGCCTCAGTTTGCTCATTTGTAAAAAAAAAAAAAAGATCCTGAGGTCCAGTAGGGTTATTATGAGGATTACACTGTTTAATATACATATAAAGGTTCTGAGAACATTGCATGTTCTAAGCTATTTTAGGTTTATTATGAGACTAGGGACAGATATATAACTATATATGTTTCAAGTATTCTTGTGGTAATTTTCTCTTGCGTACATTTTCATTCACCATTTCTGTACTCAGCAAGTCAGTATTATAGATCTTCTATCTTAGTCTAAGTTGTCTACTCCGGCTGTCCACAGAAGTTCTGGGACCTGAGCAAGAGGGATCGAAACCTGTGTGTTAGAGATTTGTCTGGTGATTCCATTGTGTCACTCAGTATAGATTTCTCCTTTTCCTTTTTTCTTTCGCTTACTTTCTTTTCTGACTTTATTATGCTGTTATGAGAAAACTTAAATTGAAAAGCACTTAGAGAAAAAATCAAGGAGTTTGGGAATTCAGGTGGAGTTGATGGAAGCAAGGTTACGTAAAAGCAAAGATGAGTTAAAAAAAAAATAACTCGGGGCGCCTGGGTGGCTCAGTCGGTTAAGCGTCCGACTTGGGCTCAGGTCATGATCTCACGGTCTGTGGATTCGAGCCCCACGTCGGGCTCTGTGCTGACAGCTCAGAGCCTGGAGCCTGTTTCCGATTCTGTGTCTCCCTCTCTCTGACCCTCCCCCATTCATGCTCTGTCTCTCTCTGTCTCAAAAATAAATAAACATTAAAAAAAAAAAATAACTCAGTGATCAATGCAGGTTTGAAAAGCCAGGAGAGCAAAAGTGATTTAAAAAGGAAATGAGGATGGGGCGCCTGGGTGGCGCAGTCGGTTAAGCGTCCGACTTCAGCCAGGTCATGATCTCACGGTCCGTGGGTTCGAGCCCCGCATCAGGCTCTGGGCTGATGGCCCAGAGCCTGGAGCCTGTTTCCGATTCTGTGTCTCCCTCTCTCTCTGCCCCTTGCCTGTTCATGCTCTGTCTCGCTCTGTCCCAAAAATAAATAAAAAACGTTGAAAAAGGGGCGCCTGGGTGGCGCAGTTGGTTAAGCGTCCGACTTCAGCCAGGTCACCATCTCGCGGTCCGGGAGTTCGAGCCCCGCATCAGGCTCTGGGCTGATGGCTCAGAGCCTGGAGCCTGTTTCCGATTCTGTGTCTCCCTCTCTCTCTGCCCCTCCCCTGTTCATGCTCTGTCTCTCTCTGTCCCAAAAATAAATAAACGTTGAAAAAAAAAATTAAAAAAAAAAAAAACGTTGAAAAAAAATTTAAAAAAAAGGAAATGAGGAGCATCTGGGTGGCTCAGTCGGTTAAGTGTCCAATTCTTGATTTTGAGTCAGGTCTTGATCTCACGGTTTGTGGGTTCAAGCCCTGCGTTGGGCTCTGTGCTAACAGCATGGAGCCTGCTTGGGATTCTCCCTCTCCCTGTCTCTCTGCCCTGCCCATGCACGCTTCCGCAAGGGCTTGGTCTCTCTCAAAAGTAAACTCTAAAAATATGAAAGAAAAAGAAGAAAGAGGGGCGCCTGGGTGGCTCAGTCGGTTAAGCGGCCGACTTCGGCTCAGGTCATGATCTCACGGTCCGTGAGTTCGAGCCCCGCGTCGGGCTGTGTGCTGATAGCTTGGAGCCTGTTTCAGATTCTGCGTCTCCCTCTCTCTGACCCTCCCCCGTTCATGCTCTGTCTCTCTCTGTCTCAAAAATAAATAAACGTCAAAAAAAATTAAAAAAAAAAAAAGAAAAAGAAGAAAGAAAAAGAAATGAATATGGCAGGTAACCATTGGGACAGAATAGATAGAAATTGCTCTGCCTCTTTGCACTGAGGATAACTACGAGAACTTAGACTCATGAACAGGGCTCCAGAGTCTAACTTTGTCTTTTTATTAAAGTTTTTAAAAGTGTTATGTATTTGAGAGAGAGTGCAAGAGGGGGAGAGCGGCAGATGGCGAGAGAGTCTTAAGCAGGTTCCATGTTCAGCGCAGAGCCTGACATGGTGCTTGACCCCACGACCCTGCCATCATGACCTGAGCTGAAATCAAGAGCCAGACGCTCAATTAACTGAGCCACCCAGGTGCCCCAGTGTAACTTTTTCAATACTAGGTTGTTAGGATGCTTTTAGACTTTTTACTCAATATGTAAATGTTTAATAATAATTCAAGGTGCTGCTGGTGACATAAATTGTGACAGATCCACAGAGCTCTTGTGTGGCATTGGTCTGGTTGAAATGTTTACTAATTCATTCATGTTTCCCTGAACCAAGGGAGGGTGGTTCTTGTTTTATTTTTTCCCTTATTACCTGATGTTTCCTCTATTTTGTAGAAAAGAACACACTGCCTTTCACATTTACTTTTCCCTTTATTCTTACCAGATTGATATGCTTTTTTAAAAAAAAATTCTTGTTTTTGTTAGTTTTAAGTTTATGATTTTTAGGAGAGAGAGTGAGAGCAGGGGAGGGGCAAAGAGTAAGAAGGAGACACAGAATCCGAAGCAGGCTCCAGGCTCTGAGCTGTCAGCACAGAGCCCAACGTGGGGCTTGAACCCATAAACCACGAGATAATGACCTGAGCTGCAGTTGGACCGTTAACGGACTGAGCCACACAGGTGCCCTCAAAATTTCCTTTTTTTTTTTTTTTTAGTTTTAAGTAATCTCTACATCTAATGCGGGGCTCGAACTCACAGCCCTGAGAGCCAGCCAGGCACCACCCACATTAAGATACTTTTTTTTTTTAAGTTAGGTATTTATTTGAGAGAAAGTGTGAGTGGGGGAGGGACAGAAAGCCAGGGAGAGCGAGAATTTCAAGCAGGCTCTGCACCATGCCGGGCTCGATGCCTGGCTTGAACTCATGAAATGTGAGATCATGACCTGAGCTGAATTTGGATTCTTTTTTTTTTTTTTTAATTTTTTTTTTTCAACGTTTATTTATTTTTGGGACAGAGAGAGACAGAGCATGAACGGGGGAGGGGCAGAGAGAGAAGGAGACACAGAATCGGAAACAGGCTCCAGGCTCTGAGCCATCAGCCCAGAGCCTGACACGGGGCTCGAACTCACGGACCGCGAGATCGTGACCTGGCTGAAGTCGGACGCTTAACCGACTGCGCCACCCAGGCGCCCCTGAATTTGGATTCTTAACCGACTGAGCCATCCTGGTGCCCTCAGATTGATATACTTTTAAGATATTCCAGTGAACATGGGGTACCTGGGTGGAGTCGGTTGGGTGTCTGACTTCAGCTCAGGTCATGATCTCACAGCTAGTGAGTTCGAGCATTGCCCCGGGCTCTGTGCTGACAGCTCACAGCCTGGAGCCTGCATGGGATTCTTTGTCTCCCTCCTTCCCTCTCTCTCTCTACCCTCCTCCGCTTATGCTCTGTGTCTCTCAAAAATAAATAAACATTAAAAAAAATTTTTTAAAGATATTCCAGGGGCGCCTGGGTGGCTCAGTCGGTTGAGCGTCTGACTTCAGCTCAGGTCATGATCTCATGGTCTGTGAGTTCGAGCCCCACATCGGGCTCTGTGCTGACAGCTCGGAGCCCGGAGCCTGTTTCAGATCTGTGTCTCCCTCTCTCTCTGCCCCCCCCCCCCCCGCTCATGCTCTGTCTCTCTCTGTCTCAAAAATAAACATTAAAGGGGCGCCTGGGTGGCGCAGCCGGTTAAGCGTCCGACATCAGCCAGGTCACGATCTCACGGTCCGTGAGTTCGAGCCCCGAGTCAGGCTCTGGGCTGATGGCTCAGAGCCTGGAGCCTGTTTCCGATTCTGTGTCTCCCTCTCTCTCTGCCCCTCCCCCGTTCATGCTCTGTCTCTCTCTGTCCCAAAAATAAATAAACGTTGAAAAAAAAAAAAAAAAAAATAATAAAAAAATAAACATTAAAAAAAAATGAAAAAAAAAAAGATATTCCAGTGAACAGAGAATCAGGAGACTCGGAAATTGCCACCAATGATTTCATCTTGTTGCCTCAATTTTCCCTTCTGTCAGAGGGGTCTAGAAATAAATAGTTTCTTAACCTTACAAAGTTGCTGGTAGTTAAAATGAGTTTGTAAATGTTAAGGCTTTATGGCGTCTGGCTGACTCGGTGGGTGGAGCCTGTGACCCTTGATCTCGGGGTTGTGAGGTTGAACCCAACGTTGGATGTGGAGGTTAAAAATGTGGAAGGTTTTATTTTTAAAAAATCGTTTAATGTTTATTTTTTTTCTGAGAGAAAGACACAGAGTGCCAGCGGGGAGGGCAGAGAGAAAGGGAGACACAGACTCCGAAGCAGGCTCCAGGCTCTGAGCTGTCAGCACAGAGCCCCTCGCGGGGCTCAAACTCGCAGACAGCGAGATCATGACTTGAGCCAAAGTGGACACCCAACCAATTGAGCCACCCTTTAAAAGGCGCCCTTTTAAATAAAGGATATTTTACAAATGATTTTTCTCTAAGACATTATTCTCAAAGTCTCATGGGTCTAAGAATTATTTGGGATGTGAATTCAAAATGCAGACTCAGGGGTGATTGTCTACGCTTTGAGTTTGGCTCAAAAATACAGATATCCAGGCTGATTCAGAAGGTCAGACGTGAGGGCCAAGGAGTCTGCAATGTGAACACGCGTTCCAAGTTATTCCTGAGTGGTAGAGAAAATGAAATATTCCAAACAGCCAGATATATTTAAGGAGGGGGAACCCTCCATTACTTCTCGAAGTCTTATTTTTCTTTACACCCTTTCCTCCTGATTGAGCCAAGGTACGGTCTTCACTCCTTTTCCCCCACCTCCCATCCTCCTTTGTGTCTGGCATTGACATTTTCTTCGCGTAGTTGGAGAGGCGCTCAGCTTAATGTGTAGAAATGGAGTGGCGGAAAGGGAGGAGGGATGTGGGTGGGGAAAGGCTAGATCAGTATTTAGCTATTCTAACTGTGGAGACTGTTGTTGTCGGGCTGGTTCTAGCCGGCTGGTTCAGGGAGAGGAAGCCGTGGGGACAGCTAGAGCCTGGGCAGCTGCCCCTGCAGTTCCGTATTTGCTAGTGTAGGTTCTGATGTGACACAGATTACCTTTTCTCCACCCACATGAATTTTACAGGAATCCCATCAGATATGCCGTGAGGACTGCTATTTTAAGTACCGATAACAGTCCTGGATTCATTCCTGTTTACAATTCTGTTTGCTACTCGGAGGACTTTAATTTCAATCCAATCCCAGCTTGTTTTCTTGTCTCGACCCAGGAAGGAAAGATTTGCGCCAGATGGCGTCTATGCGGTACTTAAAGATTTTTGCTTGATGTGCATTCTAGAGAATATGTAAGTAATGTTTTTCTGGATGGTGGAGATAGACACCAAAGCAACACAAGTGGAATCAGAGACAGGGAATTAGTGGCACCTGGACAACTTTGTTAGGGGAGATTTTGTTTTCATCACCTCCTCGCATTTTATGTGCCTTCCCCCTAGTATCTTCATATTGTCTACCAAGAACTTTTATAAGTGCTTCTTGCTGGGTACCTGGGTGGCTCGGTCAGTTGAGCATCCCGCTTTGGCTCGGGTCACAACTTTGGTCTGCAAGTTTGACATTGAGTTCGAGCCCAGCACGGGGTTGTCTGTTGTCAGCTCAGAACCCACTTCTGATCCTCTGTCCCCCTCTCTTTCTGCCCCTCCCCCCGCTCATGCTCTCTTTCTCAAAAATAAAAATAAATATTTAAAAAAAGTGCTTCTTGCTGCAAATCTCGCTATCACATTCTAACCAGCTAATCCATTGATTCACTGAAATGTGTCTAGATAATGTGTACTGTCATATATAGTTAATTCTAATATCTCTGTTGTCTAAACCTTGGTTCAGCTTAGCCGCGTGTTAGAATTCCCCGGAGAGCCTTAAAAAATATTGGTGCCTGGATCCCAGTAACAGTTTGTACTAGGACACATAGCTAAACATTGCATAACTTCTCTTTGATATTTGACTATTTTGGTATAGCCTACACACACACACACACACACACACACACACACACACGTATATAAACATTTTATTTTTAAATACACTCTACACCCAACACAGGGCTCAAACTAACAACCCTGAGATTCAGAGTCACTTGGTCTACTCACTGAGCCAGCCAGCCAGCTGCCCCAATAACCAATATTTTCTGAGGACTTACTATGTAGTAGATCATATTTGAGTTACCTCAATCTCTATTTTGTGGATGAGATAACTGAGGCTTACAGAGGTTAAGCACCAATCACATGCCACTAGGAAATAAAGCTAAGATTTTAAATCAGATTTACCTGACTCCAGAGATGCTAGGTTGCTTATTATGTCTTCTCAAGGGATTCAACTGACCCCAGAGCATACTGAAGAATATTAATTTAATGGTTAAAAATGAGTGGTGCATGATTAAACCAAGATAAGCTTTAAGTAGTACTTAAAGTACTTTTTTTTAAAGTTTATTTTGAGAGTGAGAGTGGGAGGGGCAGAGAGAGATGGAGAGAGAGAGACAATCCCAAGCAGACTCTACACAGACAGCATTGAACCTGACGTGGGGCTCGAACTCACAAACTGTGAGATCATGACCTGAGCCGAAACCAAGACTCAGATATTTAACTGACCCAGCCACCCAGGTGCTCCAAAATACTTTGTTTTGTAACGTAAACTCTACCCACAACGTAAGGGTCAAGCTTAGGTCCCCAAGATCACATGCTCTATTGACTGAGCCAGCCAGGTGCCCCCAAATACTTTCAAGAATATATTGTTACCCAAAGGAGAAGTGAGTCCATACCTGTCTAAATAACAACCAAAGAAGCACAAAGATTATGACTGAGTCCAAGAATCTGAACCTTTCTGGACCTTGCTTTCCATTATGGAAATGCTAAAAATAATTTAAATAAAGTGAATTTGATCATCATTTATGTAAATATTATGTACTGACAATTGAAGCCATATCCTTGGCTTTGCATTTAAGAATATACTTCTGTCTTTTGTTTGTTTCTGACTACCTTAAGTGGAAACCAAAACGTTATATACATTATGAATTTCTTTGGATATGTCTGGCGTATAATGACAGTGCATGAAATACATAGCATTGTTTTGTTTTGTTTTTTAAGTGGCCAGTGAATTACTAGTCTAATATTCCCTACCCACAGTTTCAGCAATACATCCTTTTCCTGCGTGCTGCATGGTTACCTTGAATTAGGTTTCTTAACAGTAGGACGGAAGAATAGGATAGGTAGTACTGATAATCGGTGGGGCCAATCATGCAACCTTTTCCCTCTGTCAATCACCCTGTGTATCTTTTGCCAGATTCTCATTGTGTTAGCATCTCTGTGATCAAGGTTCTCTTAATGCTTCTCTTCTTTGTCTTTAGGTTGAATATACTTTGCTTCAGGAGACTGAATATCAGGGTGGAAATAAAGAGCAACATCTTACTCCCCCCTCCCCTTTTTTTGAAGGTGGTAATAGCACATTTATTCCTGTAAACGTGTCCTCTGTGAGAACTGTTCCCTCCTAGGTTACTCTCAGTGGCAAAACAGCAGCAAACACAATAGCACTTGCTTTGTGCCAGGCGTTAAGTCTTATCAGCTAATTCACTCCTTATACCAACTCAATGAAGTAACTATTTTTGTATATTCTACAAAATACTTTCATAGTTAACTTTTGTAGTCGGGCAGATTAAGATAGAGAAGTTAGGGTACTTCAGAAGATTTAAGTAAGGGGAACTAGAACTCTGAGCGAGTCCAGAAGTTACCACCCTATGTTTTGCTAGATCTCTTAAAGGACTAAGTGAATGAAATCAGCAAAAAAGGCAGACCAAAATGGTTGGGAAAGGATTGCTGAAAAGAATTTGTTGACTTAGGCGACTCAGAATGGAATGTGATTTGTAAGAAGGCAAACTGGTTAGTTAGGACATCATTGTATCCCTCATGTGGGATCTCTAGGGGTAATAAATGACTATGGTTATTTTGGAAATGAATCTGCCAGGTACAGTCGCACGGTTATGTTACCTTTCGTTTCATTCTTTATGATCTAGAAAAATTAACACAGGAGTAACGTAGCTGAACATATTCAGATTCATTCTCATAGCAACCTTGGAATACATTCTTAGCTTTTCATAACAAAGGCTTGGGGGGAAGTTATGAAACTAATTTGCCCCAAGGTTCATACTGGTTTCCAAGTAGCAGAGCGGGCTGTACCACACTGCCCCGCCTATATGTTTAAACCTGCATAAAGCCCTGAGCATGTATGATGTACTGTAGTTTACAAATTTGCCTTACAACGTACAGAGGCAACGTCTTCATTCCGTACACGCATAAGGACCTTATAGGTATTGATCTTTGTTCCCAATCTTTGCCTGTGGGAGGGGAGAGACCACGGCTTGCGGGGACTCCAGGCGGAGGGCGCCGGAAAGGCTGCGCGGGAGGTGGGCTGGGCTGGGCAGGGCAGGAGACAGAGGCGTGGACACGCACAACCACACAGTCCAGTCCCCCAAGAGGCTTGGTGGTTGGTGGGCTGGCGTCAGGGTTCAAAGTGTGCATGAATGGGGCCAGAGGAGGGAATGTGAGGGCAGGGAGGGTGTACAACGGAAGGAATCAATCTCGCGGTTTCGAGGTGGGAACAAACCTCGTCTCCCCCCCCCCCCCCCCAGCGTTTCCCTTCCTTAGTAAGGACGGTTTGGGGGCGGGTGGGGAAAGCGCGTCCTCGAAGCGCTCTCGCGCTCCATCGCCCCTCTACCATCCGAGAGGCTGACGTTGGCTGCGAGTGGGGACGCGGAGCCTGGAGGGCGGGTCTCGACGCAGGTGTTGGATGGATCCGCTAGGCCGGGCTCGGCTGGCTGGCTGGCTGGCCGGCTGGCCCGGCCCCTCGCCCCCCGCCCGCCGCGCCGCCGCGCCTGGGGGGCGGGGCCGGGGCGCGCGAGGGTCCTCTGCACGCGGGCGGGCGGCGCGCGGCGCCTCGGTCTGGGGGAGCGCGGGGCGGTCTCCGCCGGCGTCGCGCGCGCTGTGTGTGAGCGGGGTTGCGCGCGCGCGCGCGCACTACAGGCGAGTGAGGGAGCGAGGAGCGGCCGGGTGTGAGAGTGTGTTTGGGGGTGGGGGCGAGTGTGTGTGTGTGTGTGTGTGGGAGTGTGTGTGGGAGTGCGTGTGGGAGTGCGTGGGAGTGGGAGTGGGGGTGAGGGACAGCCAGACCGACCGCGAGGCTGTGAGAAAGTGGGCGAGTGTGCGAGGGTGCCCGGCCTGGCTGCGGGAGCCGCGGTGGCGGAGGAGAAAGGAGGCGGCTCCCGGCATCCCGACCCCCTCCCCCTCCTCTCCTTCTCGGACTTCCAGCCAGCCTGCCCGGCAGCCCGCGGTTCCCTCGGAGGCCCCAGCCCGGCTCCGCTGGCCGAGAGCGAGGGAGGAGCCGCCGGAGCCAGGTGAGCGGTGCGATCGCTTCCCTCCCCCGGTGTAGTGGCGTGAGGCGGAGGCGCGCCCGCCGCCGCCCCCCCCCTCCCCGCGCCCCTCCCCCAAATGGGCGACTGCGGCCTTAGGGACTCGGCGACGAGCAGGGGCTCGGCCGGGCGGGGCGCGCCGGGGGCCGGGGGGCTAGTGAAGCCCGGGGGGGCGGTCGCTCCGCCGCGGGGGGGTGGGGGGGAGCCCCGGCCCGGTTGGCGTGCTGGGAGGGGGCCGAGGTCGCCGGGTGCGTGTGACGGGTGAGAACTGCCGGGGACAGGCGGCGTCCTCGGGCGTGAAGTGTGCTTCCCCCTGTTTGTGAGGGGGGTGTGGTAACCCTGGGAGTGCTCGTTGGAGTAGAACACGCGTTGTGCCAACCTGTCCTCCAGCGTGTGGTGATCGCTCCTGCCCCCGCTTCCATCAGACACATTCCTGTGGTGTGACCGAGGGAGGAGGATGTGGTGTTCGTCCTGCACTTAGTATGGTTTAAATCCCATGGTTTCCTCCTTACGTGTGAAATTTTAGAGAGTGTGACAGTCCTACCTCCTTTGCCTTTGGCAGTGCTCTGAGTAAGAATGGGGTGACAACTGCTTGGCTCGTTCGATTTTTCTTTTTTTTAAGGCATTTGACCATGATGCAAATCTTGCCCCCCTCCCTTTAAAAATAAAACCCAAACTAGTTAGATAATAACTTCACATTTGCCTTACTAATGTGACCTTATCTCAGAAGGCAGATTTGTAATCCCAGTATTTTACCCCACTTGTAGGTGTGAATAGAGAGGGGGCGGTAATTGCATTCTATGAGTGAGGTTGTTATGCTACTCGTGTTGACTGTAACTTCCGATGTGCATTCTTTTAGCGTGCTGTTATTTTCCCATTAATTACATAAATTGTTCTCACATCTTTGGGGAGTTGGATTAAATTCTAAACCTGAACGGAAAGTACGTGAGGCAGCCTAATATGGAAGATACTGTTTTTTTGTGGGCCTGGTGTTTATTGTATGTACCGAAGTTCTTAATTATTAAATGTAACCTTTTGAAATTTAAATGCTATGTAAATTTCGTTAGGTCTTTAACACCATTGGGCAGTTGAAAGGTCATTTTTTTTTTTTTCTGTTTCTTACAAAGAATTCACTGTCAGAATACTGTAAGATATTCATTTGGAATAAAACACTCTGAAATTCCAGTCATGGAGATTGAACATTTATTTTCTAACTTTTAGAATGACAACCTCTAATTTTCAAAAATGACAGTCATAGTTAAATTTCTCTTCTAATGGTTGCTGTGTGTTATTTGGTCAGTATGTCAAAGGGGAGGAGGCCTATTTTTCTTTGGAGGTGATCTTTTGTTTATTCCTTTCTATCTTGGTTAGTGCAATGACTTTCCTTCTTTCATGTCAAAGATTTGGTTGTTAGTTTGGCAAGATGGCTGTTGATGTTTTCATCTTTCTCTGTCTCCTTTTTTTTCCTCGTTTTCTCTTACCCCCACCAGGTGCCAGAGCCTGCTTGTTGGGGAGGGGGGGCACTCTGATTCTGACAACGGGGAGCCAAGAACATCAAATCCAGTCACTAGAATCCTCCACTCATTGAAGGTCCATTTTTCTGTTCCCTCCTTCCCCCCTGCAGGGGGGAAGGAGTTGTAT
Organism: Lynx canadensis; assembly: GCF_007474595.2. NCBI lineage: Eukaryota > Metazoa > Chordata > Mammalia > Carnivora > Felidae > Lynx > Lynx canadensis. The sequence continues at coordinate 42,835,700 of NC_044309.1, forward strand.
GACTAACCTTTAGACTTTGGGCTACCAGCTAAAATTCCACTTAGTTGCTGGTGGATAGCTTTTAATTTTTTTTCATTTTCTTAGATTCATTGAGTGGCAACCAGAAATTTCCCTTTTTTTTCTTTTCCTTCTCATTCAGTTCCTTTTCCCTCTCCACAAGGAAATCACAAGCAATGTTTTATAAATCCTCTACCCCTTCTTAGCTGTATTATGAAGGCATACACTAAAGAGAACATGTTTTTACATAGGACCAATGAATGCCAGCCAGACTTCAGGCATTAGTGTGTTGGGGTACAGGATGAACCATAGCTAAAAAAAAATACCTCCCAATTCTTGTTTTCCTCCGTTTGTGTCCACCTGGGATTACTGGGGTAAATCACTAGATTGATTTCTCAAAACTTCTCCCCTGTCTATGACCTGAAAGAACATAACACTGGAAGGATTTGGGGGAAGGGGAAAGAACAGGGCCAGTTGATCCACAGTTTGAGAAGTAGCTTTTATCATCTTCCTCTGGGGAGCGGGCATAGAGACTTAAACTGCATGAAAGTGGGTGGAGGAACGTAGGAACAACACGACAAGAGTGACAGAAAACCAAACATAAGTAAGGAAGGGGGAGTTTGTATGTTGCTTACACCGTTTTGGGGGTTACTTAGTGCTGTGGATTTGTAGAGAGTTTATGGCAGGTTAGGTTACAAAGAGTAATCTCTGCAAGTGGGATTAAGTCATAGGCATATGGGGAAAGAGCTTTGAAATTATAATCCAATGTTATTTTAATGTCTGGGCGTAGATTGTGATAGGAAGAATAAAAATATGTTAATGTTAACTGTACTGGCATACACAGTTGTTTCAAGAGAGGTCAAGTAGGAGAGATTAGGTACAGATATTGGGGAAACTGTCTTTCATTATTTGGGAATCTTCCTTTTCGTCGTATTAGGGGCTGTTAAGAAATAATAACATACTACCCCCCAAAATATCTGTACATAATGTGTTTTAGATTTGTGTGCAATATGTGCCTATGTACATATTAGATTTGCAGAAAAGGACTGACTTTCTGACTTCATGATAAATCATGCCATGCTGTTTTTTCAATGTTTTCTTTTCCAGTGTGTTTTTCCTTTCAAAATTGGCTTGGAGGACAAAAGCTACAGAGCTAGCCAGCTCTACTCCCTTAGAGCCTGGTCTGCATGGAACCCATCTGCTTATTTATTTATATTTTTTAACTGCTTTTACTGAAATTATAGGTTTTTTTTCCTTCTGACTTTTATTGTTAGCAAAGGTAATTATTTCAGGATGAGATGTATAATGGTGATGGAAAGTAGCATTAGGCTCGGGTTTTTTGTGTCCCCCCCCCCAATGTTTGTTTATTTTTGAAAGGGAGATGGTGCACGGGGTGGGGGCAGAATAAGAAGGGGACAGAGGATCTGAAGCAGGCTCTGTGCTAACAGCCGGATGTGGGGCTTGAACTCATGAACTGTGAGATCATGTCCTGAGCCAAAGTCAGACGTTCACCCAACTGAGTAACCCAAGCGCCCCATTGGGTTGTTTATTTATATGAGAAATTGAAAAGATAAATTACGAATTTTTGACAGTTATGTTTAGATCTTATGGGGTATGCATTTGCCTGCTATTAAATATTGAAAATAGCTGTGTTTTTTGATCCTGCCTTACGATTCAATATAACAGACCCCCCTGCTATTAAATATTGAAAATAGCTGTGTATTTTGATCCTGCCTTACGATTCAATATAACAGACCCCCCCTGCTATTAAATATTGAAAATAGCTGTGTTTTTTGATCCTGCCTTACGATTCAATATAACAGACCCCTTTAAAATAACTCCTAACCCCTAACGCTTAACATTTAGCTGTCATATATGAGGTTTTATGTTGCTTGCTGGAGATAATAGAGAATAAAATAAGGATTCTGTCTTCATGGAGTTCACAGTCTAATTTCATTGATCCTTGATTTTTTCATGTGGCAGTCTGTTCTCCCATCAGTGTCCGGAGGAGTCTGCTAGATTATTGTAAAATGTGTATCGATTTATGAATTGATAAAGTAACAAATTTGTGTAAACATCGATATGCCAAATTAATTTTTACTTCCTTTCTTTCAAAAGTGGCAGCATATCACCAAGTTGTGACCAAGAAAAAAAAAATTTACAATTGTTGTATCACTATACTGTACACCTGAAACTAATACAACACCATATGTTAACTGGAATTAAAATAAAAACAAAATTTCAAACCTACCCCTTACTTAAATGTTTTTGCTCTGTTCAGCTCCTTTTCATTTCTTTCTCTCTCCCCTCTCCCTCCCTCCCTCCCCTCCCACCTCCTCCATCCCCCTAACCTTTCCTGTTACTAGCTCTTGACTTCATGTTCTTAGCAATATAGAAATAAGGTCTCCAAATAGAATATGGATTTGCGATATTAGGTCACACTAGTTCTCTCTTACTGCTCCACTTTCCCGTATTTGGCAGCATTTTAGACTTTGATAGTTTATCAGAAAACTACATTTTGGAAATATCTTGCAGGTTTGTCCAAACAGGAACTTTGAAATTTTTCCTGATTCATTGTGGTTTTTAATTGTTAGCTTATTCCTTTGACATGTGAATTAGTTAGCCATGTTTGTAAAACCTTCAACTTGAATATAGTAATATCTTCCCAACTCATTTTTCAAGGTAATGTCCAGAAAGAAAATTTAGAAGGAAGGCCCAACATTTAACATGTTAAACATGATGAACTTTTTTTTTAAATAAAGATCTTATTTATTTATTTATTTTGAGAGAGAGAGAGAGAGAGAGAGAGAGAGAGAGAGAGAGAGATAGCACATGAGCAAAGAGAGAGGAGGAGACAGAGGATCCAAAGCAGGCTTCACGCTGACACCGTTGAGCCTGAGCCGAAGTCAGACACTCAACCCACTGACCCATCCAGGTGTCCCAATGTTTATTTTTGAGAGAGAGCACAACCAGGAGAGGGAGAGAGAGACAGAGACAGAGAATCTGAAGCAGGCTCCAGGCTCTGAGCTGTTAGCACAGTGCTCAATGCTGGGCTCAAATTCACAAACCATGTGAAATCATGACCTGAGCCAAAGTCAGATGCTTGACTCACTGAACCATCCAGGTGCCCCTAGATTTTATTTATATTTTCAAAGTAATTTTTGTACCCAGTGTGGGTCTTGAACTCACAACCCCAAAATCAAGAGTCAAATGCTCTACTGACTGAACCAGCCAGGTGCCTCTAAACATGAGCTCTCAGTAAGCCATACTACCCTTTGAGTCTCAGGAAGACTTTGCAAATTTTGTGCCATGTTCCAGAAAGAGATACATTGATTTAACATTCCTGTATTGAGTGAAATCATTAGAAGTTTTATTTGGGTTACTGAGAACTTTATTTGTGAGAAAACTTTATTTAAAGTTTACTCATTTTGAAAGAGAGAGAGTGGGAGTGTGGGAAGGGCAGAAAGAGAGGGAGAGAGAATCCCATGTAGACTCTGTGCTGTCAGCACAGAGCCCGATGATCCATCTCGCAAACCCTGAGATCATGACCTAAGATGAAATCAAGATACAGACGCGTAACTGACAGAGCCATCCAAGCACCCCTTGACACGCTTTTTAAAAAAAGATTTTTTAAGTATTCCCTATACCCAAATGTGGAGCTCGAACCTAGGAACCCAGAGATCAAGATCATATGCTCTACCAACTGAGCCAGCCAGGGGTACCATTCAGAGAAAACTTTTTTTTAAAAGTTTAGTTTTGTACACCAGACTATTTTTATATAACAGACTGTTAAATTACCTGTAGCTTTGAATAACAAAGCTTTGAATAACAAAGCTACAGGTAATTTAAGTAAAGGTAACATAATTTTCTGATCTTTTAGTTGAATATATGTAAATTTGCTTGTTAATTTGCTCATGATGTTTGTTTTTCTTCTCCAGTTTTCTTTTTATTGTGGTAAAATATACAGCATAAAATTTACCTCCTTAATCATTTTTTAGGTACACAGGTTAGTGATATTAATTATATTCATATTCTTATGCAACTATCTACCATATTCATTTCCAGAACTCTATATATTGCAGAACTGAAACTGTATACCCATATAACTAACTCCTCATTCTTCCAACACCCCAGGCTGTGGCAACCACCATTCTACTTTCTGTGGATTGACACGTTATATATTTTATATCCTGGTGCATAATGTCCTCCAGGTTTATCCATGTAGCAGCATGTATTGGAATTTAACTCCTTTTTAAGGCATTGTATGTACATACTGTATCTTATTTATTCATCTGTCAACCGAAGGCTTGGGTTGCTTCCACCTTTTAGCTGTTGTAACGCTGCTATGAACATGTGTATGAAGATTCTTCTTTGAAGACTCTGTTTTCAGTTCTTTTGGTTATATACCTACAACTAGAATTACTGGATCATACAATATTTCTATTTTTATTTTTTTGAGGAACTGCCATACTATTAAAAATATTTTTTTTAATGTTTATTTATTTTTGAGAAAATGTGAGGGACAGAGCATGAGCAGGGGAGGGGCAGAGAGAGAGGGAGACACAGAATCTGAAGCGGGCTCCAGGCTCTGAGCTGTCAGCCCAGAGCCCGATGCGGGCTTGAACTGATGAAAGGTGAGATCATGACCTGAGCCGAAGTTGGATGCTTAACCGACTGAGCCACTCAGGTGCGCCTGCCATACTATTTTTAATAGCAGCTGCACCATTTCACATTCCAACCAACAATTTTCAAGGCTTCAGGTTTCTCCACATTCTCCCCAACATTTGTGATTTTTTGTTTTTTGACAGTAGACCTCCAGTGTGTGCGAGTTTATTATATGGTTTTGATTTGTGTTTTCCTAATGATTAGTGATGTTGAGCATCTTTTTTTGTGATGTTTTATTATCACATCCTTTTTAAAAAGCTCTGTGAGGGCTGGGAGTATGTCTATTTTGTTTACCATGATATTTTAGAGTGCATAGTAGGCACTGAAATACTAATTTTTAAATTAAATGTATTTAATCGAATACTTAGTGTTTTTAGCATTTAGATTCTTTTTTTTTTTTTTAATTTTTTTTTTCAACGTTTATTATTTTTTTTTTTTTGGGACAGAGAGAGACAGAGCATGAACGGGGGAGGGGCAGAGAGAGAGGGAGACACAGAATCGGAAACAGGCTCCAGGCTCTGAGCCGTCAGCCCAGAGCCCGACGCGGGGCTCGAACTCACGGACCGAGAGATCGTGACCTGGCTGAAGTCGGACGCTTAACCGACTGCGCCACCCAGGCGCCCCAGCATTTAGATTCTTAATTGATCTGAGATTATGACCAGTGCTTGACTTTGAACAGTTTTCTTTTTTTTGAGAGAGGGATATAGAAATACTTCTCCAGGGATGTTGTAAAAATAAATGTAAAAGTGAAATGATGAAATGTAAGATGATGATCTTGTTAGTGTAAAAAGAAACTCCCTCTTATCATCGATACCAATACTTACTGGTATTTTAATGTCAAGGGAATATTTCAATGTCAAGGGAATATTTTCATACAAAAATTTTAATGTCAAGGGGAAATTTTCCTATAAGATTTGACCAACGTATGATAGACTATACTTGTTAAGGTAAGGTTTTATGGCCTATAATAAAGAATTCCCAGATATCATGTACATAAGCAAAAAAGGTAGTAGGTAGTCCAGGGTCACAGCACTACACAGTTGTCAGGCATTCAAGTTTTAACATGTCGCTGTGTTTTTCCTAGGGTTCACTTTTCACTCCTGTCTTCATAGTCCAGGTGGTTGTTAGAGCTGTAGCCATAACACTTACATTCCAGGTAGGGTGGAGGAAGGGCCAAGGAATAGTATAGTATACCTCTTAAGTATGTGTTCTGAAAATTTCAGTGCAGTACTTTCACTCAGCTCTTATTGAGTAAAATTTACTTATATGATCACATCTAGTTGCAAGAAAGCCTAGAGAATACAGTCTGTTCGTTACATGGCATTGTGCTTAGCTAGATATTGGATATCTTATTACTAAGGAGTCATTAGAAAATGGATATTGGGAAGGAAGTGGCAGTCTGTGCCATGGAGTGTGTGGAATTTGAATTCACTCGGCTTTACCACTTAACTTCTTGGCTAGAGCGTATTCAGCTAACAAATGAAGACAGTAATGCACCAAAGGGATGGTTGTGAGGATTGAATGAGAAGATACAAATGAATCACCTACCATGGTATAATGTGGGTTTTTTAAAATATTTATCCAAATTCCTTTCATTGTCTTTAGGTATGGTAGAAAAAAGTAGAAAGAAATCAGAAAACCTGAATCTTAGTCCTGGCTCCGTTATTGTGATAAGCTCATGATAACTTAAACGGTCAGGCTGTTTCTTTAAAATGGGAAGATATATGTGTGTATTCCTCACGTAATTACATGCAGATTAGATTAGAAAATATATGTGGAATGTGTTTCATGAGCTGTAAATGGAGAATAGTTTTAACCTTATCTGTGTGCATTATTTTGCCTTTGTCCTGCATATGTTTCTTTGTATGAGGAAAGGGAATTTATAGGCACTTGTCTATATATTTCAAAGTGTTGCCTTTTCTTACCTTCATTGGTTTTTCTGTTTCATCACTCATTTTTTTTCAGTCTTTTGATAAAGGGATCTTCTTGAGATTGGGTAGGAAAATCATTGCCCTCTCTTTCCCCCCATAATCACATATGTAGCTTAAAAAAAAAAACAGTATCATAGGTAATTACAAGCGCTATAAAAAGGAGAGAGTGTGAATGAGTGTGTCATGTAACCTTTAGGAACTTATTGGTTTGCTCTATTTTTGAGGTATATCCTTTTCAATATAAGGAGGGGGTTGTGAGGGCTATCATACATTTCTTTTCTGTTATAGCTAAAGACAACTTTGATTAATATCTAGCCTTTTGCTCCTACTTTCAAAGCATTCTGGTCTGCCTTAAAGTTAATGTGGCAAAGAACATGGCATTTTCTATAAACTCAGAACACCTAAACAGTGATCTTATTTTATGTGGCATCTTAGGTAAAGGATGAGATTTTATAGGAACTATCCAGATTTCAGAGGGACATTTTTTTAGAGATTATTTATTGATGAACATTGTTAGTGAGTAATGGGGTAATTGGACTAAGACTGTTATTTGGTTATTTCTGAGACTCTTCTGAGGTTTTCAAGTTGCCATTCAGTCGTTTTCTGTACCTTAATAAGAGCTACAAAAATCACCTCTTATCCCCAAATGGTATGGTTCTTCCTTTTCACCCTTCCTTTTTTTTAAAGGTTTTATTTATAATTTTTTTATTAACAAGGTTTCTTTTTAATGTTTATTTATTTTTGAGAGAGAGAGAGAGAGACAGAGTGTGAGGTGGGGGAGGGACAGAGAGAGAGGGAGACAACAGAATCCAAAGCAGGCTCCAGGTTCTGAGCCCGATGCAGGACTCGAACTCAAACTGGGAGATCATGACCTGAGCTGAAGTCCAGATGCTCAACCGACTGAGCCACCCATGCATACCCTTTTAAAAATTCATCTTATAGCACTGACAGTATAAAAAAAAATTAATTACAACATACTGTGATAATTGCCAGAATATGTGTATAATAAGATAATGTAGATTCATGGAGTTAGGATGATTTTTATGAGTCAGAAAAATTTAACAGATGTATTAACTAGTGAGCCAGTATTTACTAAGGTAGGCTTAGGATGTATATTCTAAGCAAAAGGAAGCATGAGAGAATACAATGTGTTCAGGAAATTGGTAAATGAGAGAGAAGAGAGGGTAGAAGATTAGTTTGGAGGTGTTTTTAGGTGCAAAATGTTGCATGTACTGGGGATGAATAGGAAATTCAAGTGGTATTTAGAAAATAGAATTACTGTTGTAATTGTATGTTTACGTAGTGAAGAAAAATAGAAGAAAATGATGCCAGAGTTTCTGAATTAAATGCTTAAATTAGGATGAGTATATCCGGCAGTATTCTTCTGAGAAACAGAACCGGTAAGAAATTGTATATATGTGGAGGGAGAGGGATGTACGGAGGGAGGGAAGGAGGAAGGGGGGAAAGAGAGAAAGAAGGAAATAGAAATTAATTTTAAGGGATTGGTTAGTGTGATTGTGGCACGTCTGAAATTTGTAGGGCAGACCAATGGGTTAGAAACTCAGGCAGGAACCTCTGTTAATGTGTTGATGCAGAGTTCCTTCTCTTGGAAACCCTTTTTTGTTGTTCACACCTTCCACTGATTGGATGGGGTCCATCCATGTCATAGAGGGTAATCTCCTTCACTCAGAGTCGACTGATTATAAACTTTAATCATATTTCCAAAGTACCTACATAGCTACATGTAGACTAGAGTTAGACCAAACGGGGCACCATTGTCTAGCCAGGGTGACGCATAATATTGAACTATTAAAATGGGAATTCAAGGTGTTTAGGTATGTGAATAAAAAAACTTCAGAATTTTACTTGCTCAACTCAGGCAATGTTTGTGGCATTTAGTTAGGGATGCCTACTAAGCAGATTGAAATAGGATCTCAAATACAGTTGAGAACTCCAGGTTGGAAAGATATTTAGTGGGTCAATGATATATTCAGATTTTAATGATAATAGTTGAAGCCTGGCTGAGGATGAAATTTCTAGAGAAAGGAGTGAAGGGTTTAAGAAGGAAGCCCTGGGGATTATGTACAGAGAAAGCATCCCCCCCCCACAACCCCTCCAGCAACCCTCTGTTTGTTCTCTATGTTTAAGAGTCTCTTTATGTTTTGTCCCCCTCCTTGTTTTTATATTATTTTTGCTTCCCTTCCTCTAACCTTTATTCTTTTTCAGTCTTTAGATTCTAAGTTCATATGCTGTGTCTTATCTGGAATAAATGATTTTCCTTGTAGTAAGAGGTGCCTTAAGGTCTTCAAATGGTAGATTGATATTTTTGCTTTTTTCCTAGCAAAATAATTAACATTGGGAAGTGGCTTCATGAGAAAAATGAATGATGCACTTTATTTATGATTCCCATGTAATTAGCCTTGCCTGTACAATTGACAGATGACAGTAAATTTTTTTATTGGTTTGTATATCCAGAAGTTTGCATGGAAAAACTATCTCTAATATAAAACTAAAATTTCACTGTTGAATATCTCTTTATTGAAAAAAAACAACAACTGTTTTTGTAGTTAGTAGCATTTATTCTATATCTGATATTTGTATATCATTTTCCTTGATACTGTGGGAGAAATAAATCGAGGACAGAAATTAGTTGATCTGAATTTACATTCTAAGAGCAGAAATACTATATTCTTTTGTATATGTGGACATTTACAAATGCTGTGTTTATCTTAACACTGTTGGAGAATAAACTCTTTTTTAAAGTATTTTTTTATTTTTTTTTTTAAATTTTTTTTTCAACGTTTATTTATTTTGGGGACAGAGAGAGACAGAGCATGAACGGGGGAGGGGCAGAGAGAGAGGGAGACACAGAATCGGAAACAGGCTCCAGGCTCTGAGCCATCAGCCCAGAGCCTGACGCGGGGCTCGAACTCCCGGACCGCGAGATCGTGACCTGGCTGAAGTCGGACACTTAACCGACTGCGCCACCCAGGCGCCCCTAAAGTATTTTTTTAAAGAGAAATAGAGAGTGAGCTGGGGAGGGGAGGGAGGGAGACAGAGAGTCCCAAGCAGGCTTCACACTGTCAGTGCAGAGCCCAGTGCTGGACTCTAACTCATGAACTGTGAGATCATGACCTGAGCTGAAACCAAGAGTTGGGACACTTAACTGACTGAGCCACCCAAGTGCCCTTAAACTCTTTTCTAATAGTAAGTAACCAAACTTACGCCTTTAAATGTCAGGGGGAATAAAGGAACCATTTTATTTTACAAGGGACTCTTTTCTGACATTTAAAATAGTGAATGTAATCAGAAAAAAAATTGTTTTTTAAGGACTCAGGACTATCATTTTATTTGTGTACTTTTGGTCTTCTGACCTCTGTAGATTTATCATAACGCTTTTGATTTATCAGCAGTTTTGTTTTTCTTTTTCCCTTCATGTTTATGGATGGGAGAAATAGATATGTTGGAAGAGACCCTGGCCTACTGGTCTCCGCCTGGCCCACAGGAATGTTTTGGAGGTCTCCCAGAGCAGGAGGGCCAGTGTGAGGGTTGGGAAGGGGAGAGAATGAATGCAAAGCTTTTGCCTTGGTGGTTGGAGAATCTTTTCCTGATTGTTTCCTGGTTATTGTTAGATGTGAATCTCAGTGGAGCAGCCTGATAAAGGCAAGCGACCCTGGGTACCTGGGGACCACCAGTGGCCCCTTAACCTGTCAAAATAAAAGTGGACCATTTGGTGGAGGAGAGGTTGTGTTCTTTCTTTCTCTGTCAGTGAACTAGACTTTGGAGATTACTATGAAATTATACTGGATAAAAAATTGGACAGGTGTCACTTGAAAATACCAGTACCCGTGGAACAGTAAGTGACAAGCTAGAGTTTAAGCTTACTTGCCCTTTTCAAACTGGGAATGTCATGTACTTGGTATACAGAAAGAATATTTTGGAACACAGTGTGTCATACCTCTGTGATTCTTTACATGAAAAGCAAGACATGACATGAGAATCTTTTGAAGCTGATAAAGAAAATATATTCCATATGAACAAAGATACTTTGGTGCAGGGCAAGGTGATGATCCCCAGATCTTGCCATATTAACTGCCTCTAGGTGGGCTTTGAGGAACCACAACCATTGACATTGATGTTGGACCTTTTCAAGATAGTGTCTACCTCTTTCACAGAGTCTTCTGCAGGGTGAGAACATTCTTCTAGTTCCAGATATGGGGGTGCAAGTATTCTCTGTGAAAGGATATAGTCCCAGTTGTGGCAAATGATGAGATCTCTAGGCTTGCTTCCAAATCATGAAGGCAGAGAGGGAACACCATTTTCTTTGTTAGAAACCCAGGATCAAGAGGATTTAGGGTTCATTAAAAAAAAAAGAAAAAAATGAAAGGAGATGGGGAGGCTAATCTGAACTTTCATGTGTTGGTTGCTTACCAGTGTAGAAACACTCAAAGATTATGCAAGGATATCAGAGCTGCAGCCATGAAGCCAGACATGGAGATGCTCACGTGCATCATCTGTCAGGAGTTGCTGCATAACTATGTGAGATTGCAGGCCTGGAGTGCTTTTATTATCTGATGATACAATCCTTGAAAACACCATATTGTCTTACTATTGGCCTGGGAAGTTTCCACAAGTTGACATATCAATATTGGCAGAACAGTCCTGCTTCCCAGTTGCCAGTGGCTATACCATCTTATCCTGATTTCTGTTGGGGCCACAACTGCTGTACTCATTCAGTACAATTTCATGTGGTGAAATTTAGTCATATTGGCAAACAGATGATGTTCAAGAACTAAGTGTAAGGGATGGAACCAAGATGGGCTTTGGAATAATGGAGGTCATTGACAGGGTGTTTCAAAAACTATCCAGTCTTAGGATCATTTTTATAGTGCCTATCTCAAGGAAAACTGGGGATCTCTACATTAGGTACCCTAGTGCAAATTTTTTTTGGTGGAGCTTTTCCTCTGATTGAGACTTCCTAGTGACCACATCTTCCTATTGTGTAAGTTGAATTATTACTGCATCTAGCCTAAGGCTTGAAAGCGTATGTTCTTGACCACAGCTGTGGAACAGGTGCACAGGGGGCTAGGAGGTTGTGGGCATCGGGCATCCCCTTTGCTGGTTAGTTGGGTCTTGGCCTGATGCATCACCATAACTGAGAGCTCTTAACCTTTCTTTTCCTCAGCTACAAGTCATAACTATTGTGCTTCTCATTTTATTTTATTCTTTCCCTGCTTTCCTGTGATTGATGCCTTTGAGACCCCATGTTGTGGGGCACATGGGTGAGTGCGGCGCAGGTATGGCAGGCCAAGGTTTGGCGTGCTGGCGTGTGTGTGTGTGCTGCTGCTTCTGGCTCGTGATATTCTAGTCTTATTGTGTGCATTCAGGCGGAGACCCTGGAGAGTGTGTGAATGGTGCATGAGGGGCTACTTTCAGTTGCTGTGACGCTGGAAGCTGTCTATATGTATGGCTTTTGCTTCCTCTAGTTCTTATCCTTGTCTTTTTTTCTGTTAGATTTGCTGTGTCATCTGGGGTGGTATTAGGATTTTTTAAATTTTTAGTAAGCTCCATGCCCAACATGAGGCTTGAACTAACGACCCTGAGATCAAGAGTTGCATGCTTTACTGACTGAGCTAGCCAGATCCCCCAGTAATTTTATTTTTGAAAAAAGTTTTTTTTTTTGTTGGGGTGCCTGGGAGGCTCAGTTGGTTGAGCGTCCAACTCTTGATTTCAGCTCAGGTCACCATCCCAGGGTCATGGGATTGAGCTGAGCCCCATGTCACACTCTGTCCTGGGCGTGGAGCCTGCTTCAGATTGTTTTTCTCCTCCTCTGCCTCTCTCCCTTGCATACATTCTGTCTCTAAAATAAAAAAAAAATTAAAATAACGCTTAAAAAGAAAGGCTTTTTGTTGAAATAACCTGTTAATGTTTGTTAGTAAGGCTTGTAACTTTTTGCTTCTTCTCAGGAAAATAATTTTCAGCTTTTGTCTTGCTCATGATGCAAGCTCTTGCCCATGATGCAAACTCTGAGAAGCAGCACTGAATTTGTGGAAGAAAGTCCTTTTTTGTATTACAGTAAACAATCTGTATTTGTTTAAAAAAAATTCTATTTAAAGTAAGCATAAAAACATTGAGTAAGAGCATGCTGTCCTCTGACTGAAATAAATTTGAGCGAATGGACCCCAGCATTTATTTCGGCTATTTAAAGTTTTTTTTCCACAGTCTCAAATTACTCTGATTAAAGTTGTTACATGAATGACTTCAGTGTTGATACTCATCTAATAACATAGGTGTTACTATCTCATTTAAAAAACATTCCTATAAATATGTTAGTGATAAAATATACATACATATGAGAAAACAAGGGAAGAAAATTGAATTAAAAAACTACAGTTACATGAACATATATAATGGAGTTTATCGTGATGGGAGATATGGGGATATGATATACTAATGATTACAACCTTGTCTATTTTATATCAAGGTAGTTGCATTTTGGGTGGGGTAAGTCAGTCAAAAGTAGATGATCAGATAAAAGTATATTTCTAGATTATATATAATACAGGGAATGGCATTGAGTATATAATATTGAAAATGGCACTTTTATTTTTTTTAATTTTTTTTTTTAATGTTTATTTATGAGAGAGGGAGAGAGATAGAGCATGAATGAGGGAGGGACAGAGAGGGAGACACAGAATCCAAAGTAGGCTACAGGCTCTGAACTGTCAGCGCAGAGCCCGTTGCAGGGCTCGAACTCATGGACCATTAGATCATGACCTGAACTGAAGTCGGACGCTTAACCAATGGAGCCACCCAGGCGCCCCTAAAAAATGGCACTTTTATTAAGTGACCTGCTGTAATTATTAAACTGCAGTGCTTCCCCAGTGGAAGGGGGAGAAACTTTGTTTCGGGAGGTGGTGAGTTTCTACATTTCTAGTGTTGTAAAAGTTTTGATTTTTTTTTTTTTAATTTTAGATAGAGTGCATGAGTGGGAAGGGGACAGAGAAGGGGGGGGGAGAGAGAGAGAGAGAGAGAGAGAGAGAGAGAGAGAGAAAGAGAAAAAGACAGAGACAGAGACAGAGAAAATTCTTGCCCAGCTTGGAGTCTGACATGGGGCTTGATCCCATGACCCTGGGATCATGACCTGAGCCAAAATCAGGAGTTGGATGCCTGACTGGGCCATCCAGGTACTCCTTTTACTATATTTTTAAAGTAATCTCCATGCCTGATATGGGGCTCAAACTCATAACTTCAAGATCAAGAGTCACACACTAGTGACTGAGCCAGCCAGGTGCCCCAAGTATATTTATTTTCTTTCTTTCTTTCTTTCTTTCTTTCTTCTTCTTTCTTTCTTTCTTTCTTTCTTTCTTTCTTCTTTCTTTCTTTTTCTTTATTTTTTTAAAACAGGAAGAAATAAAATTTAATTTCATATGTATGGGAGATGCATAAAGACATGAAATTCCTTAGGTAGAATTCTTTATTTACCCTGTGTGTGTATTGGTCTTTGTCTAGAAAGAATCGTCATTCAGGAGGAAATAATCCAGGAAAAGGAAGAGCAAGCAGATCAAGATGTGTAGCTCTGTGGCGGCCAAGTTGTGGTTTTTGACCGTCGTCGAATCAGGGAAGACTATCCCCAAAAAGAGATTTTACGAGCATTAAAGGCCAAATGTTGTGAGGAGGAACTGGACTTCAGGGCTGTGGTGATGGATGAAGTAGTACTGACAATCGAGCAAGGAAACTTGGGTAAGTCTATACTAAATAATTTATGGATTTTTTTTCTTAGAATATGTTGAATCCACATTTTCTAGGAATAATTTGGATGAAGGAATTGTTAATAGCTTTACATTACAATCATCTGATCTTAAAATGTAGCATATTTTATGGAAGAAATGGAAACCCCGGAATTAATTGAACCTCTTATGTTATTTTTATTTTAATGTTTATTTTTGAGAGAGAGACACACATGCACAGAGCGTGAGTGAGGGAGGGGCAGAGAGCGAGGGAAACACAGAATCCGAAGCAGGCTCTAGGCTCTGAGCTGTCAGCACAGAGCCCGACGCGGGGCTCGAACTCACGAACCGTGAGATCATGACTGGAGCCAAAGTCCATGACCTGAGCTGAAGACGGACGCAAAACCGACTGAGCCACTCAGGTGACCTGAACCTCTTAAGATATTATTTAGGAAATAGTTGGGAGAGAAATTAAAGAAAATCTACTTGTTTTTCCCCATTATTACTGTCTTCTAATTTTAAAGGTGCCCCTGAGAGAACTTGTACTTCATGGGATAATTCAGTAATGAATTTAGTAAATTCATCAAATTCCACATGTGATTCTTATTTTCTTTTTTTCTAAAAACTTCAGAATATTGACTACTTTTTAAAAAATGTTTATTCTTTATTTTGAAAGAGAGAGAGAAGGAGAATGTGAGTAGGGGAGGGGCAGAGAGGAGAGCATCCCAAGCAGGCTCCATGTTGCCACTGCAGAGACCAACGCTAGGCTCAGTGTCTCACAAACCGTGAAATTATGACCTGAGCTGAAATCAAGACTTGGATGCCCAACCGATTGAGCCACCCAGGCATTCCTTTTCTTTCTTTATAAAATATTTTATACATATAGATATAATACACCGTTTGTTTCTCTTCACTGGATAAAAGTGTCTGAATAATTTGACTCAATTGGTGATAAGTCTAGTATTTCTAATTCTGTATTTCATATTTGTTTTAGGGTTACAAGAGGATATCTTAGAATTCTTTAGGACTGACTTAGGAATCTTTACGTCTTTACTCTGGAAAGTTATGACTTGTAGGTCATTTCTGTTAGGGAGCATTATATGGTGGCATATACGTGCCATTTTGGATTAACTTTTAGAAGACTAGACATAGTTTAGTGATAGTATTCAGTAAAGATATGAGACAAACACTTAAAACAGATTCTATGTTACTTAACTTGCTTCGAGACTATAATCATAATGAGAACATGTGTTTTCATCAAAAAAATGGGGGGAGGTGGTTATTGTGAGAACTAATAATATACAGAATATAAATCTGCTATTAGGGTAATTTCATTTGTAGGCTAGTTAATAGATCCCAGAGTCTTGCCTGATGATAACATGATACTGTAGATTTAAGTAGGTAAAATCTCTTAGCAAACAGTTGCTCTTTACTCTCTGTCCTTTAACATTTATTCCATTCACTTTACCTTTTTACAGTTATTGTTGCTTTGGAAATAACTTCTTTAGAACTGAACTGTTTCCAGGTTGTTTCACTGGAGTGTTTTAGTTACTACCTTTATAAGAAAGATGCACATTATTTTATTTTTGGTCAACTTTTCTTTTTTTTAAATGTATATACATAGGTCCAACACTTATTCAGATTCTGGATTGGGATAGAGCCTGTTTCATTCTTTCATAAATATAATTTGAGCACTTACTATGTGCTAATTAATTGGTATGGTATGCAAAATGAGACATAGTCCCTATATTCTAAAGGCCAAGATTAACATTAACATCAATCAAGTGATCACACATATTAGTGTAAAATCATTATAACTTTGGTAAATTATAAAAGGAATGGATATCCGTTTGCACCCCCCTGCCCTCTAGCTAGCTATGACAGATACATCCTGAACAAATCCGGGCAGATCTTTTCTTTAAAATTCAGAATCTATCACATGCTTTTATAACTTGCAGGTTTTTCAACAAAATTGCATATACAATTGTTGAAATTGGAGTCAGAAATCTGGACAGAGTATTGTGTTAGGAGCCATGCTCTTGAAGTATGTGTGAGAAGGCCAGTGTACATAGGTCACTAAACACATAAACCGCAGGCTTATGGTGTATGTCTCTGTTTTAAAGGTTGGAAAACCAAAGGCTGCCTTTCCAACAGTCCTCTGAAGTCAGGGTTTCTTATTAGACCAAGCTTCTGTCACGTAGACCTATTACTACAAGATGTGGGAAATGCAAATGGACATCTCTGTTCTAATACCTTTCATAGGTTGAAAAATATCTAAGATTGGGGTACCTGGGTGGCTTGGTCCATTGAGCGTCCGACTTTGGCTCAGGTCATGATCTCACGGTTCGTGAGTTCAAGCCCTTCGTCAGGCTCTGGTTTGACAGCTCAGAGCCTGGAGCCTGCATCAGATTCTGTGTCTCCCTCGCTGTGTCCCCTCCCCTGCTCACACTCTGTCTCTCTTTGTCTCTCTCTATCTCAAAAATAAATAAACATTAAAATTTTTAGTATATGTGCTGCCGAAGCGAGCACGACATTAAAATTTTTAAAAAAAATCTAAGATTGAAAACCATTGTTCTTTGTTTTTTGTTTCCTACTGGACACTCTTTGTTCTCAACTGTCACTTCAGGCCAGTAGGACAAGATTGAACTCACTTCTTCCCCACGAAGCTATCTTATTTCAGCTTTTCGGTTTGTATTTTGTCCTTTGCCCTGGTGTTACCGTTAACATATCTTTTGTTTAAACATGTAGTTTTTAAGTTTATTACTTATATTTAGAGTAGGTATTTGAATAGAGATAGATGTCCATTGCATTTGCCACATCTTGTAGTAAGAGGTCTGTGAGAAGGGCGTAAGTGAGACCAAGAGAGGAGCAGAGATGGGGAGAGAATCCCAAGCAGACTCTGCCCTGTCAGTGCAGAGTTTAATGCAGGGCTCTATCCCACAAACCAAGAGTAGGACACTTAACTGACTCAGCCACACGTGTGCTTTTCTGTTTTATTCTTTTTTTTTTTTTTAATTTTTTTTCAACGTTTTTATTTATTTTGGGACAGAGAGAGACAGAGCATGAACGGGGGAGGGGGCAGAGAGAGAGGGAGACACAGAATCGGAAACAGGCTCCAGGCTCTGAGCCATCAGCCCAGAGCCTGACGCGGGGCTCGAACTCCCGGACCGCGAGATCGTGACCTGGCTGAAGTCGGACGCTTAACCGACTGCGCCACCCAGGCGCCCCTCTGTTTTATTCTTAAGAGCCATTTCTGCCACAAAATTTTCTTGCTTTTTCCTTCTAAATGACAATTGTTCTGCTTTTCAGTATCCTAAGTCAAGCTGTTAATGGCCCCAAGTTTAAACGACTGCAACATTCCTATAGCCTATAGCTCGTTATCTTTCACTACAGTGTTTCCTCTCTAGCTCTTTCTCGTTCATTAAACACCAGTTTTATCATCTTTCTAAAAACCTTTAGAAACCCTATTTCCTAGCACTGTTCAATCTATTTTATTTTAAGGCTTATTTAAAAAATAAATGAGTGGGGGGAGGGGTACAGAGAGAGACACACTCAGAATCCCAAGCAGGCTCCAGGCTCTGAGCTGTCAGTACAGAGCCTGACGTGGAGCTCGAACCCACGAACCATGAGATCATGACCTGATCTGAGGTCAGACGCTTAAGCAACTGAACTATCCAGGCGCTCCAGGGCTTTTTATTTTTTATTTGTATTATTTATTTATTTTTAAAATTAATGTATTTATTTTGGGGGGGGGAGGGAGAGAGAGCGCGCGAGAGGGAGCAGGAGGGGTAGAGTGAGGGAGACAGAGGATCCGGAGAGGGCTCCTCACTGACAGCAGAGAGCCCAATGTGGGGCTCAAACTCATGAATGTGAGGTCATGACTTGAGCCAGTTTACTAAGCATACTTTTCCATGTCCACTGTTTATAGCATAAATGTTACCACATGCGCAACAATAAGACCCAGCTTCACAGCCGGTAGGATGCTCTAATGAAAAAGAGACAACATGTGTTGGCAAGAATATAGAGAAATTGGAATTCTCCTGCATTGCTAATGGGAATGTAAAATGGTGCAGTCCCTTTGGAAAACAGTTTGGCAGTTCCTCTAAAGGTTAAACATACAGCTACCATAGGATCCATCCCACTCCTGCATGGAATGACAACGTATGTTTGGAAGAATTCACCAGTGAAAACATCTGGTTCTGAGCTTTTCCTTGTTCGGAGACTTTGGATTACTGATTTAATAGGTCTGTTCAGATTTTTTATTTCTCAATGATTCAATTTTAGTAGGTTGTAGGTTTCTAGGAATTTATTCATTTTTTCTAGGTTATCCAATTTGTTGGTGTGTAATTGTTCATAGTTGTCTCATGATTACTTTTATTTCTTTGGTGCCCATTGTAACATTTTCTTTCATTTCTGATTTCTTATTTAAGTCTCTTTCTTTCCCTTTTAGTCTAGCAAAGGGTTTGTTAATTTATTAATCTTTCCAAAAATCCAAGTTAGTTTGTTGATTTTTATTTTATTTTTCTCTTTTTTATTTTGGTTATTTGTGTTCTAATTTCTTTTTTTAGTTAATTTTTCTTGAAAGAGAATGCAAACGGGGGGGAGAGAGAGAGAGAGAGAGAGAGAGAGAATCCCAAGCAGGCTCCGCAGGGTCAGTGCAGAGCTTGACATGGGATTGAACTCACAAAACAGTGAGATTATGACCTGAGCCAAATCTAGAGTCAGATGCTTCTTAACCAAATGAATGAGCCACCCAGGCGCCTGTCTTATGATATTTCTGATTTCCCTTGTTACCCCTTTTGTTTTATTTATTGTTTGAGTGTGTTATTTAATTCCCAGGTATTTATGAGTTTTTCATTTTCCCTTTGGTATTCATTTCTAGTTACAGTCCATAGAAACCGGAAAAGATACTTGGTAGATATCGGTATTCTAAATGTAAGATTTATTTGTGGCTTAACATGTGATCTATCCTGGAGAAAATTTCATTTGCCCTTGCAGAACTTGGATTGTGTTGTTGTTTGGGGTGGGGGTATGTGTTTTGATATATTTGTTAGGTCTAGTTGATCTGTGGTGTGTTTCAGTTTGTTCCTTATGAATTTTCTTTTTTTCTTTGGGGGGGGAATGGTCATTGTTTTTATTTATTTTTTTAATTTACATCCAGGTTAGCATACAGTGCAACAATGATTTCAGGAGTAGGATTCCTCAATGCCCTTTGGCCCATTTAGCCCATCCCCCCTCCCACAACCCCTCCAGTAACCCTCTGTTTGTTCTCCATATGTAAGAGTCTGTTATGTTTTGTCCCCCTCCCTGTTTTTATATTATTTTTGCTTCCCTTCCCTTATGTTCATCTGTTTTGTCTCTTAAAGTCCTCATATGAGTGAAGTCATATGATATTTGTCTTTCTCTGACTAATTTCACTTAGCATAATACTCTCTAGTTCCATCCACGTATTTGCAAATGGCAAGATTTCATTCTTTTTGATTGCCGAGTAATAATCCATTGTATATATTTATCACATCTTCTTTATCCATTCATCCATCGATGGACACTTGGGTTCTTTCCATACTTTGGCTGTTGTTGATAGTGCTGCTATAAACATGGGGGCGCATGTGCCCCTTTGAAACAGCACACCTTAGATAAATAGATAGTGTAATTGCGGGGTCGTAGGGTAGCTCTATTTTTAATTTTTTGAGGAAACTCCATACTGTTCTTTCCAGAGTGCTGCACCAGCTTGCATTCCCACCAACAATGCAAAGAGATCCTCTTTCTCCACATCCTCGCCAACATCTCTTGTTGCCTGAGTTGTTAATGTTAGCCATTTGGACAGGTGTCAGGTGGTATCTCATTGTGGTTTTGATTTGTATTTCCCTGATGATGAGTGATGTTGAGCTTTTTTCATGTGTCTGTTCACCATTGGAAGTCTTCTTTGGAGAAGTGTCTATTCATGTCTTTTGGCCCATTCTTCTTCACTGGATTATTTGTTTTTTGGGTGTTGCGTTTGATAAGTTCTTTATATATTTTGGATACTAAACCCTTTATCTGATATGTCATTTGCCGGATATCTTCTCCCAATTCCGTTGGTTGCCTTTGACTTTTGCTGATTGTTCCCTTCGGTGTGCAGAAGCTTTTTATCTTGATGAGGTCCCAGTAGTTCATTTTGCTTTTGTTTCCCTTGCCTCTGGAGGCATGTTGAGTAGGAAGTTGCTGTGGCCAAGGTCAAAGAGGTTTTTGCCTGCTTGAGGATTTTGATGGCTTCCTGTCTTACACTGAGGTCTTTCATCCATTTTGAGTTTATTTTTGTGTGTGGGTATAAAGTCGTCCAGGTTCATTTTTCTGCATGTTGCTGGTCAGTTTTCCCAGCACCACTTGCTGAAGAGACTGTCTTTATTCCATGGCTATTCTCTCCTGCTTTGTCAGAGGTAGTTGGCCATATGTTTGTGGGTCCATTTGTGGGTTCTCTATTCTGGTCCATTGATCTGAGTGTCTGTTCTTGTGCCAGTACCATACTGTCTTGATGATTACAGCTCTGTAATACACCTTGAAGTTTGTCCTTATGAGGTTTTGTCCTGTTTGCTTCATACCATAACATAACGGTATATTTGAATTTTTCAATTATTGTGTTAGTGTCCATTTCTCTCCTTGGTCTTTTACTATTTGCTTCATGCAAGTGGGTACTTTATTAGGTGTCTGCATATTTACAATTGTTAATAGCTTCCTGGTGAATTGACTCTCATCATTATAATTGATGATTATCTCTTGTGACAGGTTTTCTCTAAAGGGTATTTTATCTCATAAGTATGGCTACGTGTATTCTCTTTTGGTAACCATTTGCATGGAGTATCTTTTTGTCAGTCTTTTACTTTCAGCTTTTGGGTGTCTTTACATCTAAAATGAATCTCTTGTAGTAGTAGCATATAGTTGGCTCTTCTTTTTCTATCCATTCTATCCCTCTGTATCTTTTCATTGTGGGGTTTTTCTTTCATTAACCTTTATTTTTTATTTTTTTATTTTTTTATTTTTTTTTTTTTAAATTTTTTTTTTCAACGTTATTTATTTTGTGGGACAGAGAGAGACAGAGCATGACGGGGGAGGGCAGCAGAGAGAGAGGGAGGCACAGAATCGGAAACAGGCTCCAGGCTCTGAGCCATCAGCCCAGAGCCTGACGCGGGGCTCGAACTCATGGACCGCGAGATCGTGACCTGGCTGAAGTCGGACGCTTAACCGGACTGCGCCACCCAGCGCGCCCCAACCTTTATTTTGTAAAATTTTTTAATGTTTGTTGTTTATTTTTGAGAGCAGCACAAGTGGGGAAGGGCAAGAGAGAGAGGGCAACACAGAATTCCCAAGGAGGCTCCAGGCTCTGAGCTTTCAGCACAGAGCCTAATGGGGGGCTTGAACCCATGAACTGCACGATCATGACCTGAGCCAAAAGTCGGACGCTTAACTGAATGAGGCACCCCTCTTCTGTTTACTTTTAATGTGATTACTGAAAGAGTAAGACTTACTGTTTTCTGTATGTCTTGTACCTATTTTGTTTCTCTTTTCCTCTCTTATAGACTTCCTTGTATTTTGTTAATTACTATAGTGGTATGCTTTAGTTCCTTATTTAGTTTTATGTATTTTCTATAGGTGTGTATTTTATTCGTTATGTGGAGATTATGTAATATGCTATATAGTTAATTTATTTTAGATGATAAATTTATTCATATGCAAACTCTGCCCTTACAAATCTTCCCTTATCTTATGTTAACAATGTCACAAATTACATCTTATATTTTGTATCCATTGAAATAGTTTTATGGGCATCGTTATTTTTATGCATTAAAATTTTTTTTTTTAATGTTTATTTTGAGAGAGAGACAGCAGGCGCACAAGCATGGGAAGGGGCAGAGAGAGAGAGAGAGAGAGGAAGACACAGAATCCAAAGTAGGCTCCAGGCTCTGAGCTGTCATTGCAAAGCCAGACGTGGGCCTCCAACCACAAAAACCGTGAGGTCATGACCTGAGCCGAAGTTGGGATGTTCAACTGACTGAGCCACCCAGGGGCCCCTGCTTTGACTTTTTTTTTAAGTTTATTTTATCCATTTATTTTCAGAAGGTGGGGGCAGAGAGAGAATCCCATGCAGGCTCTGTACTGCCAGTATAGAGCCCTATGTGGGGCCAGAACCTACACACTGTGAGATCATGACCTGAGCTGAAATCCACAGTTGGATGCTTAGTTGACTGAGCCACCCAGGCACCCCAACTTTTTTTTTTATGTATAAACTCTAGGCCCCAACATTAGTCTTGAACTTACGACCCTGAAATCCAGAGTCGCATGCTGTACCAAGTGAGCCAGCCAGGTGACCCTGTATGCCTTTAATTTTAAATGCTATACCAGCAATAACACTGATTTATGTACTACCATTGGAATATTTTAGGATTCTGTATTTATATATTTACCTTTATCCAAGAGCTTTATTTTTTTTATGCTTTTGTGTTGCTTTCCTAGTATTCTTTGTTTTTCGTATTTAAAAAAATTTTTTTAAAGATTTCATGTTTAAGTAATCTGTGCACCCAGTGTGGGCTCGAACTCACAACCCCTAGGATCAAGAGTCAGACACTCCATTGATGGGGCCAGTCAGGAGTACCCTGCCTCCACTGCCTTCTAGTATTCTTTCAACTTGGACTGTCTTTAGCTGTTCTTATAAGGCCAGACTATTGGTGATGAACGTCTCAGCTTTTCTTTATCTGGGAAAAATCTTTATGTCTCCTTCATTTTTGAGGGATAGTCTTGCTGGATATGTTATTATTCTTCATTGTCAGTTTTTTTAATTTCAGCACTTTTATTTTTAATTTTTTTATTCTGATGTTTATTTATTTTTGAGACAGAGAGAGACAGAGCATGAGTGGGGAAGGGGCAGGGAGAGAGAGGGAGACACAGAATCCGAAGCAGGCTCCAGGCTCTGAGCTGTCAGCACAGAGCCCAATGTGGGGCTCGAACTCACGGACCATTAGATCATGACCTGAGCCGAAGTCGGATGCTTGACCGACTGAGCCACCCTGGCGCCCCTCTCATTCTTTTTTTAAAGTTTCCTGTCTCAGTAATTCAGATGTCTTTTTTGAGTTTGCTGATTCTTCTGTTTGAACAGTTCTGCTAGTAAACTACTGTGTGTATTTTCAGTTGAGTTTTTGTGCTCTTTAGCTCTAAAATTTGTTTGATTCTTTTTTAATAGTTTTTCATTGATATTCTCATTACCACACAATGTTACATTAGCAACATTAGATCTTTGTTTATTTAAGGTCATGTCTGGAGATTTATTTGTATCCTTTGAACCATGTTGCCTTGTTTCTCTCTAGCCTTTGTTATTTTTTGTTGGTTTTTGAGCATTTGAAAAACAGCCACCACTCTCAGTTTTTATGGACTGCTTTTATATGGAAGACTTCTACCAATCTCTCTTTTATTTTCAAAAAATTTTTTAAAAATTTTATTTATTTTGAGAGAGAGCGAGCATATCAGCGGGAGAGGAGCAGAGACAGGGAAGGAGAGAGAGAGAGAGAGAATCCTATGCTCCGCACTGTCAGTGCAGAGCCCGACATGGGACTCTATCTCACAGATTGTGAGATCATGACCTGAACGGAGATCAAGAGTTGGACTCTTAACCCCGTGAGCAGGAGCCTCATCAATCTTTTAATTGGAGAGTTTAATTCATTTACATTGAAAGCAATCACTGTTAAGGACTGACTTACTTCTGTCATTGCTCTGTTTTGTTTATACCCTATAGCTTTTATTGTCCCTTATTTCCTATACTGGTGTCTTACAGTAATACTTGCTTTTATATTAATGACTTTTTCCTTTAAACGTATTAGTCTCCATTGTCATATAGAAAACAATAAGTACAGTTAGAAACTTTTGTTCCAATAATACTAGCTTTTCTAATTCCTCCTGTATTTGCCTTTATTGACATTTTTATTTTTCTGTATGGTTTTTAGTCACTGTGTAGTGTCCTTTCATTCCTTCTTGCAGGACTCCTTTGAATGTTTCTTGCAGGACAGGTCTAGTGGTCATGCACTCCTTCAACTTCTGTTTTTCTGGGAATGTCTTTGTTGATTTCTCCCTCATTTTTAAAGGATGCTTTTGCTGGTTGATAGTTTCTTTTTTCTTTTCTTTTCTTTTCTTTTCTTTTCTTTTCTTTTCTTTTCTTTTCTTTTCTTTTCTTTTCTTTTCTTTCTTTTTTTAGCACCTTGAATATGTCGGCCCTCCCATCTTCTTGCCTCCAAAGTTCTACTGAGAAATCTGCCATTGAGGATCCTTATTATATGATGATTTGCTTCTCTTGCTTCTTTTAAGATTCTCTCTTTGTCTTGGATTTTGAAAGTTTGATTATAGTATGTCTCGGCATGAGTCTGAGTTCATCTTACTTGGAGATTGTTGAGCTACTTGGATGTTGATATTCATGTCTGTCATCAGATTCGTGAAGTATTCAGTCATTATTTCTTCAAATATTCTCTCTGTCCCTTTCTTCCCCTCCCTTTCCTCATCCCATGTACTCTGTTTCTCTCCCTCATTTCTGGGACTTCTGTAATATGTATGTCTCCTCAAGTTTAGTGATTCTTTTTTCTGCCTGTTCACATTTACTTTTGAATCCTCAATGAATTTTTTATTTCCATTTTTGTGCTTTTTATTTTCAGCTTCAGAATTACTCCTTGGCTTCTTTCTGTATTGTTTTTATCTATTGATATTTCTATTTTGCTCACCATGGTTTTCTGGATTTTCTTCTCATGTTTCTTTAGTTCTTTTAGCATCTTAGAGACAGTTGTTTTAACATCTTAGTCTAGTCTAATGTCTCTGCTGTTAGATCTTTTTCAAGAACAGTTTCTGTTGATTTATTCCTTTGAACATCTATACGTTCCTGTTTCTTTGTATTCTTTGTGAGTTTTTGCTGAGTACTGCATATTTGAACCCCTAGTAGTGTGGTAACTCTGGAAATCAGATTCTCTTCCTTCCCTAAGATTTGTGTTTTTTGTTTGCTGTTTCATTTTATTTCTTTGATTGTTGTAGGCTGTCTCCTTGCTGAGGATTAGCTGGGGATGTAAATTTAATGTCTTCTCAGGACTTTTCTAAACCATTCTTTTTTTTTTTTTTTTTTTTCAACGTTTATTTATTTTTGGGACAGAGAGAGACAGAGCATGAACGGGGGAGGGGCAGAGAGAGAGGGAGGCACAGAATCGGAAACAGGCTCCAGGCTCCGAGCCATCAGCCCAGAGCCTGACGCGGGGCTCGAACTCACGGGACCGCGAGATCGTGACCTGGCTGAAGTCGGACGCTTAACCGACTGCGCCCCCAGGAGCCCCCTCTAAACCATTTCTGAGTCATGCACAGGCACTTTGTAGTTTTCCCATATATGCAGTTGTTTTTTAATATCCTGGTCTTTAATGTCTGGCTCCTGAAAGGGGAAAAAGGGCAAGACAGACAGAGGAGGGGGGCAGAGAGGATATTTGAAGAAATAAATAAATACCCTGGAAAACACTTAACCTGGATTGGTAGGGGCTTATAACAGTGGATGGGGGTAGTATAACAATAATGGCTACTGACCTCTTTGCCTGAAATTGTATGATCAGAAGCTGCAACCAGCCATCAGAAGAGAGATACTCAATATTCAGAGGACAGGATCCTTTTAGCCAGCCTTGGCTCCTGCAAGGTGTGTCAGCTGCCCCAGGAACAGATGCATAGTATGCCTGAGGGGTGGGGGATGGCTAGTGCTCCTGTGTTAAGAGCTGAAATTGAGCAGAATTCACTGTATTTTACCATTCTTGTCATTTCCCAAAAGTTTCAGTCCTTCAACAAACTTGAGAGTTCTAAAGCAGTTATATCTGATTGTGCCAGTGCAATTATTGTATAATGGCAGGGAGACAGATTCCTGGTGCACCCTACTCCACTACCTTTCCAGAATCCTCTCTTCTGTCATGTTTCATTGATGTTCTCTTTTTCTTTTGTTCTGATGTTTTGTATTTGTATCTTAATGGATATATGCATTGTGAATATGTTCTTTCACTCTGCGGTTTGCCTTTTTGCTCTGTTAATGGAATATTTTGGTGGATGGAAGTTGCCAGTTTTAATTAGGTATAATTTATATTTATTTTTTTTGGCTAGTGCTTTTGTGTCCTTATTAAAAAATATTTATGGAGCCAAGAATTCCTTTGAGGGGTGCCTGCGTCGCTCAGTCAGTTGAGCTTGGAGCCCATTTAAAAATCTCTCTCTCTTCCTCTGCCTCTGTCTCTCTCTCAAATAAAAAATAAATAAATAAAAGAATTCCTTTGAGATACATACTGAAATACCTACTTGATAAAATAAGAAATTGTTAAGTGAAATTATGAAGTTGGGGAAAGGGACATATGATATGGTATCTTTTCTAAAGGGAGAGTGATATGTGATTATAACCTTTGCTGGTTTAAAAAATGGATAATGGAGCGGCACCTGGCTGGCTATGTCAGAGGAATGTGTGACTGTTGATCTTCGGGTTGTGAGTTTGAGCCCCATGTTCGGTGTAGAGATAACTTAAGAAAATAAAACTTTTAAAAATAAGAAAAGGGAGCTGATGGAAGGATAAATCATAATTTTTAAAAATATGGTTACCTTTAGGGAAGAGAGAAAAGGTTGAAGAGCAAGCATGAGCTAGACTTCTCTGACTCAAAATAATCTGTGGTTGGGGAAAATGGGGATGTAGAGAATAATAGAGAATAATTGATAATTATTGAAAGTAGATGAATAGTATATTATTGAAAGTAGATGAATAGTAGATGAATTCATTGTAATGTTCTCACTACTTTCCTTTTTATAAGTTTCTATAATAAAAAATGTAAACTAGGGGTGCCTGGGTGACTCAGTCTGACTTTAGCTCAGGTCGTGATCTCACTGTTTGTGTTCGAGCCCCCAGTCGGGCTCTGTGCTGACAACCGAGAGCCTGAAGCCTGCTTCAGATTCTGTGTCACCTCCTGTCTCTGCCCCTCCCCAGCTTGCTCTCTCTCTCTCTCAAAAATAAATAAACATTAAAAAATTTTTTTAAAAAATGTAGAATAAATGTAGAGAAAGTTTGACCTGATGAAAATTTGTTATTCCCAAAATCATTTCTTGAGTTAAACTAAAGCTTTTTGTTTTACTCTAGCAAATTCACCGGAAAATACACATTGCTTTGAAAAGGTCACAAAAGGTCATGACACTACACTTGATTTATAATACGCCTGTCTTACTGTTTAGGTTCTATGCGTGTGTAATACATATTTATGTAATCTGTGTCTTTCATAAAACAGAAGTTTTATGGCATGTACTTGTTAGCATTTTAGAAGGGCCCTGTGATTTTTTTTTTTTTTAATACCTTACCAATGAAGACTTTTGTTTTCTTTAGGGAGAGATGGCAACAACTCAGATTCATATTCTCCAAAACTTATTTCATACCTGAAACAATTTGTAATCTTCTTTTCACATATTTTTATGTCTCTGAAAAGCTGTTGTGTCTGGAAATATTTTCTTTTTTTCATTTTATTTCCTTTTTAATTTTTATTTAGTTTTGGGAGGGAGGAAGAGAGAGAGCGTGAGTGGCGGGGGAGCGGGGGGGGGGGGGGAGAGGGAATCCCAGGCAGGGTCCATGCTGCCAGCACAGAGCCCAATGCAGGGCTGGATCCCACAACCCTGGGATGATGATCTGAGCTGAGATCAAGAGTCAGACACTTAACTGAGCCACCCAGGCACCCCTTTTTTTTCTTCTTAAGAATGGTTTTGTAAGAAGAAATCAGTTTGCTTTTACATATACTGAGTTACTTTGGTATTTTGGTTTTAATTTCTAGATTTACCAATTACCTACTTTTAATATACGCATATACTTTGTCCCCCCACTCACCCCATTAATGTTAATAGTGTTATCATGAGGTTGATTCAGTCATTTGAAACAGTTAGTGTTAATGACAGCTCAGCTGG
Source organism: Lynx canadensis (assembly GCF_007474595.2). Classification (NCBI taxonomy): domain Eukaryota; kingdom Metazoa; phylum Chordata; class Mammalia; order Carnivora; family Felidae; genus Lynx; species Lynx canadensis. The sequence goes on from NC_044309.1 coordinate 42,863,976, forward strand.
TCCTAATTCATTGAGCTAATCCTCACTGTTTGGCACTCTGCCCCCCGCCCCCCATGTTGCATTAGTAAATAAACCTATCCCCAAATAACACTTAGTTATTTCATATAATTAAAACATTTTAATTTATTCTGAACATTTTCCTTAAATGTTCCCCTGGAAGTTTCCTCTCAGTTAATTTCAAAGGAAAGAGAAAGAAACATTTTGAGAGCACTACTGTATATAAAGCATAGTGCTAGGCACATGTATCTTTTTTTTTTATTTTATAAAATCATAATAGCTTTATATGTTCCCTAATTATAAAGTGACACAAACAGTACCAAAATATAAAGATTAAAGCAAATGTCAGTTGAAATTTTACCATCCATAGGTTTATCACTGCTAAACACACAAACATAAATGAATTAGTTCATATTGTCCTTTAACTTTTTTTTCACTTCTCAGTGAGTGTCATCTACTTGTCAAGATACTAGGTACTGGAGATACAGAGTTTATAGCAAAATAGACATATTTCAACTGGTCCATGGCTTCTTTAAACTAATTGGGAAACATGAACATTATATAAAAGTCAAAGAAATAGTTACACACTAAGCGGTATAAAGGAAAAGTATATGTAGTGTGATATGAGAGAATACACTAATGGAATCTAATTTATTTTAAGATTTTTTTTTTAAAGTAATCTCTACACCCAGTGTGGGGCTTGAACCCACAACTCTGAGATCAAGAGTCACACACTGTACCTACTGAGCCATCCTGGTGCCCCTAACTGGAATCCAATTTAGATTGAGTTAGATAAGGCCTCTTTAACAAAGTGACACTAAAACCTGAAGGATAGATAGGTGTTATCCAGGAATACAGTGAGAGGAAGAGTATATGCATTGCTGTTAGGTAGTACTCCTTTGCCATAAATTCTTGAAGAGGAATCACTGTTCATTGCCAGAGTGTCCTCCAGAAAGGTTGTCCTTTTCCAGTATTCTCTCCAGTGCGATTGTTTTCATTTTAATATTAATTAGACAAGGAATGGTGCAGTTTGAGTCACTTTTCTGCTTAATCTTTTAGAAACTTGATCTATGATTCCAAACCCAGCTGGACAGTGAGATTTACAGTCAAAAAATAAGTTGGGGGAGCCTGGGGTGTAACTCAGTCAGTTGGAGCATCTGACTCTTGATTTCAGTTCAGGTCATGATCCCAGGGTCATGGGATTGAGCCCTGTGTTGGGCACTGTGCTGAGTGTGGGGCCTGCTTAAGATACTCTCTGTCTCTTTCTAAGATTTAAAAAAAAAAAAAAAAAAAAAAAGAGGGGCACCTGGGTGGCTTAGTTGTTTGAGCGTCTTCACTCTTGATTTCAGCTTAGGTCATTAGATCAAGCCCTGCATCGGGCTCTGTGCTGACAGAGCCTCCTTGGGATTTCTCTCTCTCCCGCTCTTTCTGCCCCTCATCCATGTGCTCTCTCTCTGTCAAATAAATAAACTTAAAAAAAAAAAATCAGTTGTTGAGTATTCAACGGAAAAAGCTTTAATGTCTTCAGTCATCAGGAAGAAATTTTTTTTATGAACTCAGGCCTTCTGTCCCCTGCCCCCGACCTTATCAAAATAGTAGGGAGCTTTGGTTATATTTAGTCTGTGTGCTAAACCCAGTGTTGGGCTGGAACTCAGTACCCTGAGATCAAGAGTCACAGGCTCTTCCTACTGAGCCAGCCAGGCACCTTTTCAGTGATATAACTGAAGGAATTTTTATCTTTTCTACCAGCACCAAGTACCAGTCTTAGCAGCTGCCTATCCCTTTCCAGAAATAGTTCAGAAAAGTGAAGCAATTGGATTAGTTGCCCCTCTAATGCTTTATTTAAACTCTTGGATTTAGGGATCAAATTGCTCATGGAAATGGCTGCAGTTTTTATATGTGATGTTGAGTGTTATAAATTAAGATATGAATATAAATATGTATGTGAATATTCATATGAATAAAAGGTATAGTGATAATTTATAGACGTGACATAAATTAAGAAATGTGATATTCTTGCAAATAAATAAGTAGGTTCTTTTCATTTATTTATTTTTAATTTTTTTTAATGTTCATTTTTGAGACACAGAGTGTGAGCAGGGAAGGGGCAGAGAGAGAGGGAGACACAGAATCTGAAGCAAGCTCCAGGCTCTGAGCTGTCAACACAGAGCCTGACATGGGGCTCGAGCTCATGGACCACGAGATCATGACCTGAGCTTAAGTTGGATGCTTAACTGACTGAGCCACCAAGCAACCCTATTTATTTATTTTTTATTTATTCATTTATTTTTAATTATTCTTGGGGGAGTGGGGGAGAGAGAGAGTGAGCAAGCACATGAGGAGTGGAGGGGCAGAGAGAGAGAGAGGGAGAGAGAGAATCCTAAGCAGGCTCTGCACTGTCAGTGCAGAAGCCAGGCTTGAACTCTAAAACAGTGAGATCATGACCTGAGTGGAAATCAGGAGCCACCCAGGTGCCCCTAAATAAGCAGGTTCTTAATTATAAATACCATTTCAAAATAATTCCCTTGGTTATGTTATAGGATGAGAGTGATGAAGTGTTAAAAGACCTTGAGTATCCCTGGTCTCTGTCCCCGAAATATAGTTATTAAAGATAATGAAAACTGCCCTACCAAATACTAATAAATTGCAAGGAGTAAATATAATGTAGATAAAGTTTCTAGTTCAGTTCTTGGCCTGTGGTACATTCTTGTTTTTTTGCCTTCAATATCTATTCCTGCACCCCATTTCTTAACTAAACAGCACATTGATTTCCTTTTGAGAAATTCCTTCTTCCACATTGCGCAGTCTTGTTGGGGCTGTTACTTATGGTTCCCTACCCCTGGATAGTCAAGCTGGGCCGTAGGTTGGAAGTCTATCTTTATTTCTCTCGTCCCTTTGAGTAGTTTGATTCAAGGATAGAAGGAGAAAGTTTGGAATTTAATAATTTTCGTATGGCATCTTAAAATTTTAGGTTGTTTCTTTGTTCCCAGATTTGAAGAATGGCCATGGTCTTTTTTCCCAAGCCTGTTTTTGTCATCATTCTTTTTAGTTCTGAAGTTCTAAACAAAATCCTATATCCATCCATCCGTTAATTTTTTTCTTAATAAAGTTGCCTAGAGATATTTTAGTTGCTTACAAATCCAATAACCTTAACCAATATAGAAATTAATTCTGGAGAGCAGATTGTGGATTGATTACTTGGCATAGGTAAGACAGAAGTCCAATTAGATTAGAACTATTCCAGAGAGGTAATCTAATAACCTATGGTACACAATGTTAAAAATGGTGATTAAGTAATTGCCTTTATTTACTTGGAACCATGGTCTTCTTTAGTGTAAAACTCAGAGGAATGGTAGGTGTTGCCAGATAAAACCTGTTTTAGAAAGTGTGAGGGGAGGGGGCGGCTGGGTAGCTCAGTTGGTTAAACCTCCAACTGTTTGATTTTTGGTTTAAGTTATGATCTCACTGTCTGGGGGTTCAAGCCCCACATTGTGCTCGGTGCTGGCAGCATGGGGCCTGCTTGGGATTCTGTCTCCCATTCTTTCTCTCTCTCTCTCTCTCTCTCTCAAAAATAAACGTTAAAAAAAAAAAGGAAGTGTGAGGAATTTGGAAGTAGGAGGGTAGAATGGCCTTTTGAAGGCAATGGAGGAACTCAAAAGGAATGAATGAGGAGTTCGTTCTCTCTAAGTTCTTTTTTCAAGGCAAATAATAGAATTCAGGAGCTTTCTAGTATTTGGGTATATAGGTTTAACCTAACCATTAGAGTATATTCCTGCTGAAAGGAGTCTTCCAGCTATCACGCTGCTTAGGAAATTAGCACAGCTAGAGATTTGGAGGGAATTCATGTAACACAAAAAAAGAGATCGGGCTTTAGAACTAGCTAGACCTAATTGTCCTGGCTGATCTAGTTATTAAACAAAACCTTTTGCAGTTGGTCAGACTGGTTGTCTGGTTTTATTTACTTGCTATGAAATTAAATGTTTGTAGTTTTCTAACAAGTAGGAATAAAAATGAAAACGTCTATTCAAGGGGGAAAAAAGCCTATTCTATAATGTTGTGCTCAGAATTACTTGAGATGTGTATAAAATTCCCTGGTATGATATCTGACACACAGTAAATATTTAATAAATGATGTTGTTATTGTTGACAGGAAAACATAGTGTTATTCTGTTTATGCAAAGTGCTTTTAAAAAGTTAATTGCTTATTTATTTTAGTTTGTTAGTACACTCTACACTAAATCTGGGACCTGAACTCATGACACTGAGATGAAGATTTGCATGCTGTGTGGACTGAGCCACGCAGGTGCCCTTTATGCACAGTTCTTTTGATAGTTGTGAAATTGGATGATCCTAAGACTATTTTCTGAGAGGTGCCAAGTGACAAGTCACCAAAGAACTTAGAAGAGTAGTGAGTGTAGTTACTAAACTGACTTAGGCAAAGAATGATACTTTAGTCTGAGGTCTTAGAATTCAAATTTTAAAATTATATATATTTTTTACAGACACTTATATAAAAATACTCAAAGTTTATTACAAATATTAGCTCATTTGATTCTGGCAATAATCCCATGTGATTGGTACTGTTACTCTGTATTTTACAAATGTGAAAATGGAATCCTTGATTGGTTAAATGTTTTACTCCACATGATAAAGCTATTAAGTGATTGAGCCAAGATTTAGAATCAGGCAGTCTGTCTTCAGAGCTCAGAATATATTCGTATTTCTTTTTCTTACATACAAAGTGGTATACTATAAATACTCTTCTGTCTGCTGCTTCTTTCCTCCATTAGATTCTCCAGGATGCCTTATGCAAATAGTGTCTGCAAATGATGATAGTTTCCTAGTTTCTGTGCCTTTTACTTCCTAGTGTACTGGATTAAGTAGGACCTTCAACATAATGTTGAATAAAAATGATGATAATGAGCACACTTGTCTTAGGCTTTATCTTAAAGGGAGTGCTGTGATTTTGTTCCAATAAATAAACCTGATACTTACTAGATTTTTTTTTTTTTTTGGGCAAATACTATTTGCCAGGTTAAGGAAATTCCCTTCTCTTACCTTTTCTAGTGATGAAAGAGGTGTTTTTCTTTATATGTATACATATATATATTTTTTATGTTTATTTTTGAGACCGAGAGAAACAGCACGAGTGGGGGAGGGGCAGCGAGATAGGGAGACACAGAATCTGAAGCCAGCTCCAGGCTCTGAGCTGTCAGCACAGAGCCTGATGTGGGACTCGTACCCACTAGCCACGAGATCATGACCTGAGCCGAAGTCGGACGCTTAACCAACTGAGCCACCCAGGTGCCACAAGGGGTGTTTCTTTTTAAACCACATACTCATCAAGACTTATTTATGGTCAGTTTGGTTTTAACTATTCTAGTGGGTTTGAAATGGTGTCCAGTTGTGGTGTTATATCCCAGGTTACTAATAAGGTTGAACATCTTTTTATATTCTTTTGGGTATCCTTACTTGTAAAGTGCTTGTTTAAGTCTCCTGTCCATTTGCTTTGGTTGTTTGATTATTTTACTTTGGTAAATGCCTCATTTGTGGCTTGCCTTTTAACTTCTTAATGGTATCTTAATAAAAAGAAGAATTTACTTTTAATGTACTGTAACTTGTCTTATTGTTTATGGCTGATTCTTTCTGTGCCCTGCATGAAAAAATCTTTTCCTACTTTGACGTCCTCAAGATAACCTCTTACATTAGCTTTTAGAGAGTTAACGTCGAAGAGTTTTGTCATTCACATCTAGATGTATGTATGTATGTATGTATTATTTTTGACAGAGAGAGAGAGAGAGAGAGAGAGCACGGCAGTGAGCAGGGGAGGGGCAGAGAGAGAAGGGGACAGAAGGTCTGAGGCAGGCTCTGTGCTGACAACCTGATGTGAGGCTTGAACTCTCGAACCGTGCAATCATGACCTGAGCTGAAGTTGGAGGCTTAACTGACTGAGCCCCTCAGACACCCCCATTCACATCTAGGTTTATAATCCACCTAGAATTGAGATTTGTGTATGGTGATAGGTAATAGTAAAGGTTCATTTTCTTTCCATTTGAGTGTTTGGTTGTCCCAGCACCTTTTATTAAGATTGATCTTTCCTTACTGCCTTCCAGTGTTGCCTTTATAATCAAGTATTTGTACATAAGTGGGTTTATTCTGCTCCTTTGCTTAATTGTGATTCTTTTCACCAGCATGACAGTGGCTTAATCACTACAGTGTCATGATATCCAGTAGAGCAAGTCTTCTCTTCTTCTTCAAGAATGTCTAGTTATTCATGTTCTTTTGCATTTATTCATAAATTTTATAATCAGCTTGGCAAGTTCCACAGAAATACCACTTGGCATTTTGATTAGAATTTATATTGAATTTATAGATCAATTTGGGAAGAAATGACACATTCATACCATTAAACCTTCTGATATGTGAATATTGGCATGTGCTCATTCTCTCACTGTCTTTAATTTCTCTAATGATATTGTGCAATTTTATCCCCCAAGGCCTCGCACATCTTTTAGTATTTTATTCTTATGAATTTTATGTTTATGCTGCTATTGCAAATGATAACAATTAAATTTTTTAAATTTCTGACTCATTGCTGGTTGAGTTTAATATACTGACAGTCAAATAACTTACTTTTTCAGCAATTTAAGATAGATTATTTTGGATTGCCTATTTCTAAAATTGTATCATCTACAAATAATAACAATTTCATATTTCATTTCCAATCCTTAATATCTCACTTTTCTTGACAACACAGGACAAGACCTTTGGACAATTGTTGGATTAAATAGTTATAGTGAACATTCTAGTCTCATTCCTGATCTCAAGCTTTCATTAAGCCATTAAGAATGATATTGGCTGTAGGATTTTTAAGATAGCCTTTATCAGATTAAGGACATTTTCTTCTTCGAGTATGCTAAAGATATTTTAAAATCCTGAATGCTTGTTGAATTTTATTAGTGTTTATACATCTATTTAGTGGTTATACTTATTTTTACCCAATAGCAGATTACATGATTAGTTTTTACAAGTTAACCAACTTAAATTTTAGAATAAACCCAACTTGCTTATGATTATTATTATTATAATTGGTGGGTTAATTTGTTAATATTTTGTTGCAGATTTTTACATTTATCTTCTTGAATGAGATTGGCTTGTAACTTTTCCTGTTGTGAATTTGTCATTGTTAGTTTCTGCTAACTTGTGTTTGGCCTCATAAAAAGGGCTGAGGAGTGTTTTTTGGTTGTTACTGTTCCTCACTGTTTTCTGGAAGACAAAAGCATAGTAATATTTTATTTTTTCCTGAAATGATGGAATTCACCTTTGAAAGGTATTTATGCCTAAAGATTTCTTTGTGGAAATGTTTTAGTTAAAGGTTTATTGTTTTTAGTGATTCTGTATTTCTTCTTATGGCAGTTTTGGTAAATTGTATTTTTCCAGAAATTTTTGTACATTTTAAATTTTCTTTTTTTTTTCAACGTTTATTTATTTTTGGGACAGAGAGAGACAGAGCATGAACAGGGGAGGGGCAGAGAGAGAGGGAGACACAGAATCTGAAACAGGCTCCAGGCTCCGAGCCATCAGCCCAGAGCCTGACGCGGGGCTCGAACTCACGGACCGCGAGATCGTGACCTGGCTGAAGTCGGACGCTTAACCGACTGCGCCACCCAGGCGCCCCTGTACATTTTATCTGACTTTTCAGATGTGTTGTTCACAAAATTTTTTCATTATCTTTTCAGTGTCTGTAACATATGGTGAAACTCCCTTTTCATTCTCACCTTTGTTTATTTGTATTTCTTTTTTTCCTCTAGATCATTCTCATCAGGGTTTTAACAAATTTATTAGTTTTTTAGGGACAAACTTTTAGCTTGGCTTGTCTTGCATTTCTCTCTTAAAAGTTTTTCCTTCTTTGAATTTTTTTTAATGTTTATTTTTGAGAGAGAGCAAGAGAGACCGAGAGAGCGAGCATGAGCAGTAGAGAGGCAGAGAGAGAGGGAGACACAGAATCTGAAGCAGGTTCCAGGCGCTCAGCTGTCAACAAGGAGCCCAGTGCGGGGCTCGAACTTACAGACTGTGAGATCATGACCTTAACCGAAGTCAGGCCCTTAACCGACTGAGCCACCCACATGCCCCATTTTTCCTGTACTTTGGGTTTGTGGATATTAATATGATTTAATTTATCTTTGGTGTTTTTGGTTTGAGTTTGCTGGTTTTTGTAAAGCAATTTATTGGGACAATTTTGTTTTAGGCAGTATAGTCAGACTCAGACCTGGGCTTAAACCCCACTTCTCCTTAAAAACTGTGAGATGTTTGAATTTCAGTAAATAGTAATTGAGCATTTACTATATGCTAGAGAGTGCTACGGGATACAGCTGTAAAGAAGATGATCAGAATCCCACTCTCATGAAATTTATTTTCTACTTTCTCTAGCTCTCAGTTTCCCAGCTGCAAGAGGGGATGATGAATGACAGTGGTGATTACGAGTTTTTAAGTGCCTATTATGTGCCGGATACTTTTTCAGTAATGTTAACCAAATTAGTCCTCACCACAGCTCTGTAAAGGAACTATTCTTACTATCCCCGTTTTACAGATAAAGAACCTGAGGCACAGAGAAGTAATTTGCCTGAGGTTACACAGTGGGTAAGTGGCAGAACTAGGTTTGAATCAGATGTGGGGTTTTGTTACATGCATGCCAGAGAAGACCTTGCAGTAGATCTCACTTTCTCTTTTTGCCTTTGCTGTCCTCTCACCATTATCCTTTGCTGTTTGGGGTCCAAATGAAACATTTGAGGGAAAAACCTTAATCTCTTACATTCCCTATAGTTTATTGGAACATTCAGTATTCAAAGATTTTGATATAGTTCCCCTCCCTTTGTGTTTTTTGTTTTGCTTGTTTGTTTGTTTTTGGAGTTCCAGTAGGCTTTTATTGAGATAAATCAACAAAAATCACAGTTTATCAAACATTTTTTCGAAACTGTGTAAGTTCATCAGAGACTCTGGGCTGTATAGGTATACATACAACATACATCCCAACGAAAACAGTCCAACTGGAACATCTCTTCTGTTTGTTACTAATTATTCCATAGCCTTTAATTTATATTTATTTAAAATGATATAAATATGTGAGTATATTTTTATGTTTCATTTTTACTTTAGCTGTATTCAGAAAGTTCTAGTTATCATTAGTTGTGTAAGCTACTGTTGATTACCAAAACTTGGTAGCACAGATTGATACAAGTATATATCTTTAACCTGGAGCCACTGTTAAAAAAATTTTGCCCCTTTTAGAGTGGACAGAGGGGGCTTGATACTTAAGCTTTGTGTATATCACAAGCTTTGTTGCCTCTCCCCCTCTCTTCTACAGCAGTCTGTTGCTGGAAGACCCCAGTAAATTTTTTGTGGCTGGCTTCACTAATAGCGACTTCAATTATATATTTCCCCACTTATCTTTTGTATAGGTTTTCTTTACCATTTCAGGAAAGATTGCTATTTTGTGGAAGAGCAAAATATAATAATTAGGTTAGATATAGTATTTTAGTTTTTAATTTTTCAGTCATATTAGGATAACAGTAAGGAAAAAACTTCATAAAAGGAAGGTTTTGTGCTAAATTAGCAAAATTTAAGTATATCTTCTTGTTTTTAATAGTGAGTTCTTATGCATCAAATATTAAATAAATCAGATCAGTTTGATTGCAGTTGAGGACAAAAGGGGATAAAGAAACAGGTTCCTAAGTTTTATTGCTATTAAAAGTTACCATTTGTGCTGTCAACCTATCCTCCTCACCATTGTAAACTCAGAGTAATTGATAGTCACTAACAATAATTAAGCACTTAGTATATGCCAATAATTTATTAAGTACTTTACGTGCATTTTCTTCCCTGTCATTCTTCTTAAAACCTCTCAAGTGGGGCTAGGATTTTATCCCAAGGCTCAGAATATCTTAAAGTGGGTACTCAGCAAGTGTTTTTGAATGAATAAAAGAAGGAATGGATAAATGGAAGAGTCCCTTAAAGGTATTTTTTGTCTTTTTGTTTATCAATTTCAGGAAATATTCTCCTAAGATAATTTTTTATTTTTTTATTTTTTTATTTTTTTATTTTTTTTTTCTAAGATAATTTTTTAAAAACTATCTGTGGAAGCACTATAAAGAATGTACTGAAACATTCTTGAATGTTTGCATTTATAAAATTTAAGGAGATGAGTAATTTTTTAAAAAAAAATTTTAATGTTTACTTTTGAGAGCGAGAGGCAGACCGTGAGTAGGGGAGGGGCAAAGAGAGAGGGAGGCACAGAATCTGAAGCAGGCTCTGATCTCTGGGCTGTCAGCCCAGAGCCGGATGCAGGGTCAGACTTACAGTGATGAGATCATCACCTGAACCAAAATCAGACACTTAACTGACTGAGCCACCCAGGCACCTCAAGTGATGAATTGTTTTAGATAGTGACATCACATTTCTTGCCTCTTGATGTTGATGTGTCTTGCCTCTTTCTGCCAGTTTTTGGGATACAGTTGGTCATCTTGACCTCAGATTCCTTATTTGTTAAAGGTACTTGAAAAAGATCCTAGCGAGTCACTACCTTCAATAAAGATGCTTTTAAAATGGAAAGGGGCTCCTGGGTGGCTCGGTTGGTTAAGGGTCTGACTCTTGATTGGCTTAGGTAATGATCTTGTGGTTCTTAGGATTGAGCCCCAAGTTGGGCTCCATGCTGACAGCACATAGCCTGCTTGGGATTCTCTCTCCTTCTCTCTCTGCCCCTCCCCTGCACTCACTCTCTCTCTCAAAATAAATAAACTTTAAAAATAAATAAAATGGACAGTGATTGTCTGATTGCTTGTTTGCCTTTCAGTTTCCCTTTTTCTTTTCTCCTTTTTAAAACTTTTCCTTAGTTTATTTAAACCAAAAAAACCCCACCAAACAAACAGTTGACCCAACTTTTTTTTTTTTTTTTTTTTTTTAATGCATGACTGTAATGCTGCAGTGCGGCAGTACTCAGTGATATTGAAGCGCACTGTTCAGTAGTCTTCCTTTTGCTTCTTTTTGTGCCACTGATGAGGGATCTGGAAAGGAGTTTTATTGGTGCCTCATTCACAAAAGGGCTTACCTTCTTTGAAGAAAAACATTTTGTCTCTACCTGGGATTACTAGCTAGATAAGACTTGGAAACAAATTGGAGGGAAAAAGGACAGCCGAGGGGGTTAACAAAAGATGTTTTGATAGGAAACAACAGATCTCTTTAAGAAGCAACTAACCAGATAGGAAAGGCATCTTATAGATGGCATAAGAATGGATTCTTCCTTTTTTTGAAAGAGGGAGAAAAGGAGAGAGCGAGCTCCCGGTGAGGGGCAGAGGGAAAGGGGGAGAGAGAATCTTAAGGAGCCTCCATGCCCAGTGCAGAGCTCCATCTCACAGCTGTGAGATCATGACCTGAGCTGAAATCAAGAACCACTTAACTGACTGAGCCACCCAGGCAGCTCAAGAATGGATTCTTAATAGTATACTTGTTTTTGGTGTTTGGTTAATAGCTGTTTGAATTCTTACCCACCCTTAATAAAGACTTTTTCGTGTTTTGTATTACTTTTTTTGGGAATTATCTGACCTTTGGCACTATTCATATCCATTGTCCAGTGGTTCTTTTCAAAATAGGTAATTACTTTTCCTACTTCATTTTGATTAGTTTGGAACCTGGTAGGGATGTGAGGGGGATAGAAACCAGTAATTAAAAAAAAAAAAAAAAAAAGACATTTCTGCTGTTTTAGATATATGTGAAGACAGATTTGCAGTTTGCATTTATGCAAGTTTTATGCCTATTATGGTAGACATTAATTCTGTGTAACCTGATCCCCCTTACTGAAACTTTTATTGGTTATTGCTCTAGAATAGATTAATTGGGAAATAGCTGTATAATAACATGAGTATCTTAAAATGTTCAGAATTATGTGGTCTGTTTTTGGTGATACGACTCTGGAGATTTTGCACTGTGGGAAATACCATTTTTTGGTGAAGAATAGTTTTATCGGTTAGGTAATGAATCGGTTTTGTGGAATATTGACCTAAAACAACTAAATTTTGTTACTTGAATTCATCTGGGAGTGTGGAGCTCAGTTCATCTCTTACACTGCCACCTTGCTTTTTTTTTTTTTTTTTTTTTTTAGCTAGAACTCAGAGAAAAAAATGTGCTCGATTTCTGGTCCTAGATATGGCTCTGAATACCTTTAGTAAGTTATTCTAGCTTTTATTTAGTCTTTCCTTTTCTCCCCTTTGAAGATGAACTAACAAATTATTTTACTGCAGTAATAACATTTGGAACATAAATGGCAAGGAAAGTGGGACGGTAGTTGAACAGTAAATGGGCTTTCGGTATTGATGAAATGAATGGATGAGAGACCGTTAAAAAAATAAGAGTGAAAAGCTAAGCAGCAAGTCCCAGAGATTTTGAAATAGGAATGACTAACACCAATTTTCTTCAGATGAATTTGATAAGATTTCTTGGTTTCTGCCTGTGTCTCCAAGCTTTGTATTTAAAATTTTCAGTGCATAGTAAGTTGAAAGTACACAATAGAATCATGAACAGCTATATTCTTGCTGCCTAGATGGAGTGTTCACTAGTAACCTTTTCTTTCACTTGCTTTCTCCTAATATGTATAAATATCATATACATTACATATAGCTTTTTGAGGGAGTTATTAGACTTTCACAACAAGTAGCTGTCTTCATGTCACTGTTACCCCTAAATACTTCAGTATCTGTAGCCAAAAAATAATGACACTGTCCTATATAATTTAATACCACTAGCACACCTTAGAAATGAATAAGCCTGTAATATTCATCTAGTAAACACTCTAGAATCAGATTTTCACAGTGGATTCTAAAATATCCTTTAGTTATTCTCTTATAAGTTCATGTATTTTGAGAGAATGAGAGAGTTGGGGGGGGCAGAGAGCGAGGGAGAGAGATCTTTCAGTTACTCTTTTCACATCGGGTTCTGTAAGGTTTATGGAAGGGTATTGGATGTAATGTCTACCTAGTCTTTCTAACTCTAACAGTGTTTCCATATTTCTTCAGTGACATCAACTTTTTGAAGTAATCAGAACAGTTATCTTTAATGTCTCATATTCTGGGCTTGTCTAAGAGTTTCCTTGTGTTATCTGCCTTCTGAAGCTTCCTGTGACTTAGCATGATTAGTTACAGGTTATGCATTTTGAATAAAAAATACTGCCTAGGCGAAGGTAGATACTTCATAGTGCATTCAACCAGGAGGCACAAAATGACAGTCTTTGCCACTATTAGTGATGCTAAATTTGATCATTAGGTAAGTAGTGTCTATATGGTCTGTTACAAAAACCTATTTTTACTCTCAGTTTAGAACATCTAAATTTTCTAAAATCTATATTTTGGTACTGTACAAATCTCTCCCCCCACCAAAAAAACCCCAGCAACCCCCCCCCCCCAGTATCCCTTCAACCTTTCTTAATACTTTTAGCATCTTAATGATTCTTGCCTCATTCACTTATTTCATTGGGATTTACAAAGTGTTTATTTTTCAAATTTTGTACTCCTTCTATGTTAATTGACATTCATCTTCAAAGAAAAGCTTTTCCTACTAGTGATAAAGTATACTTCCTATTGAAAAGTTGGGATAAATGTAATTTTTCTCATTATTTATTAGTTTTTAGAATAAGGAATTGGGTAGTAGTCCCTTCAGTGATAGCAAATGAGACTTTTTTTTTTGCCCATTCTTATATTTGTTACGAATTCATGAACTTGTTTTGTATTCACAGTGTTATCAATTAATTATTATTTTTAATGGTCAAGTCATCTGAAATTTGGCTAACAGGACCCCTCCTAGACTCTCTCCTGTGTTTTTAGTGACATACCTCCCTTAGTCTTTGAGTGCTTCCTTGATTTCTGGCACAGAGATTGTGTGCGTTTTTAGTAGTGCACAAAAAGTACCTTTACTTGAAACTTTCGGTTAAAGCTCAAAATCCCAGAAATCCTGAAGAATCCTTCTAGAACACTAAAAGATGGAAAAAAATTAATCCTAGTTAGCAAGGAACCTATCAGTTGCCTGTTTCTTGTTTCCTGAGTACAAAAACACTAGTACTTACTCTTTTTTTCTTGCCCCCAAAATACTAGTACTTATTTTTTTTATTAAAAAAAATTGTTTTATTTTAATGTTTATTTTGAGAGAGAGAGAGAGAGAGAGAGAGAGAGAGAGAGCGTGAGCAGGGTAGGGGCAGAGAGAAAGGGAGACAAAAAATTTGAAGCAGGCTCCAGGCTCTGAGCTGTCAGCACAGAGCCTGATGTGGGGCTTGAACTCACGAGCGAATTCATGACCTGAACTGAAGTTGGATGCTCAATTGACTGAGCCACCCGTGCACCCCTCCTTTTTTTTTTTAACGTTTATTTATTTTTTGGGACAGAGAGAGACAGAGCATGAACGGGGGAGGGGCAGAGAGAGAGGGAGACACAGAATCGGAAACATGCTCCAGGCTCTGAGCCATCAGCCCAGAGCCCGACGCAGGGCTCGAACTCACGGACCGCGAGATCGTGACCTGGTTGAAGTCGGACGCTTAACCGACTGCGCCACCTAGGCGCCCCCCTCCTTTTTCTTTTTAATGCTTATTTACTCATTTGAGAGAACACGAGTGGGGGAGGGGCCGAGAGAGAGAGGAGGAGAGAGAATCCCAAGCAGGCCTCATGCTGGCTGCACAGAGCCTGACGTGGGACTCTGTCTCACAAACTGTGAGATCATAACCTGAGCCGAAATCAAGAGTCGGATGCTTAACTGACTGAGCCACCCAGGTGCCTCACCTAGTACTTATCCAAATAAGGGTGTAGCCAAACTCTACTTTCAAAATCACAGATTTACATTAGAGCTACATGAGAGATTCTCCAACTAATTATTGGCAAGGAGAGTGTTAATATCCCAAAAGAATCTCTCAACTTGAATAATAATCAGCCTGTAGCACCTTCTCACTCTGATTTAAACCAGCAGCAGACTTTTAATATGTAATACATTTTTTAAATCATTTTAGTTTTCATCGTGTTAAGTGTACTTTTTAATCCTCATGCCCTGTTTTCCCCATTCCCTCCCCTCCTGTCCCCCTTCTGGTAACCATCAGAAGGTTTGGTTTGTCTCTTTCTTTTTTTCCTTTGTTCCTTTGTTTTGTTTCTTAAATTTCACATGTGAGTGGGATCATGTGGTATTATCTTTCTCTGATTTATTTCACTTACTGTAATATTCTATAGTTCCGTCCATAGCAAGATTTCATTCTTTATTTTATGACTGAATAATCTGTTGTGCGTATATACCATGTCTTTTCTGTTTACTCATCAGTTGACGGACACTGGCCGTTTCCACATAGTTTGGCTGTTGTAAATAATGCTGCAGTAAATGTAGGGATGTATGTATCCCTTTGAGTTAGTGTGTTTTGGGTAAGTACTGAGTAGTGCAATTACTGGATCCTATGGTAGTTCTTTTTTAATTTTTTGATGAACCTCCATACTGTTTCCACAGTGACTACACCAGTCTGCGTTCCCACCAACAGTGCAGGAGGGTTCCTTTTTCTCCCCATATTCACCAACACTTGTTTCTACATAATGCATTTATCTTGAAAATATAGGAACAAAAATTGTTCCCACACCCTATTGCTATACTGAGGTTAATTTACTTTTGGTTGTTAATGCTTGATCATATATATAGTTAATCTGAAATGTGATATCTATAATATTTGTTTTGAAATCTTCATCCCAGTACAAAGTATAATTAGATCAACAGTTTCACAAGTTTAGATTTAAGGTAAGTAAAAAAGACAATATATATATGAGAAAGTAGAGTTGAAAACAAAGCTGAGTGGTAGTAGCACATCCAACTGGACTACCTGTTTTTACAAGTGTAGTGGAATTGGGAAAATTCTGTACACGTTCATTTGCATGTGTGTACTGAATAACAGGGATCTAAGGCGCAGTCATTTCTTATTTCAGTTTTATAAACTCTACATCAAAGATAATAGCATTTGGTAAGAGTGCCCAAAAGATCAGTAACACTAAGGCAGAGTTGTGAGAGATGTTGCTTTGTTTTTCTGGGCTTAAATTCATCTGTACCTACTCCTCTTTCTAGCCTTGGTTCATCTCTGCTTGTATAAAATAACAAAGTGTTTGTTTCCATTCAGGAGGTATTGAATTTCTTCCCATCCTCAGTAATACCCATATAGTATGGTATGCAGATCTGACTGCATTTTGGGTGAAAGTACTCCCATACCCCCCATTTCCAGTGGCAACGGATAGGTAGTTTCTACTGGTAATGTGGACTAAGATTGGTACATTTCCATTACTTTCTTTATCACCTTTCTTAAAAGGTACAAAAACTGTCTCCAGTTTAGGGAAGTGAAAAGAAAAGGTAATAATGGTTGAATTTTCTCTTGACAATTGACAGTATCTCTTTCTTGAATAAACTTCTCAAAACTCAGTCTTCTTGTTACTTCTGTTTTATTTAATGAATTTGATCATTCCTGATAATACTGTCCATTCTTCTCTTTTGCAATACTACTTAAAACTAGATTCTTCTAGTTTTTGGCTGATTTTTTCCTCAGGTTTTTAGTTCCTTTTCTGTCTCTTATTGGGACCCATCAAATCTTGGTCTTAGGTTTCTCCGTTTCTTCCTTTTATTTTTTCAGTCTGTATATCCCTGTTTCTTTAGCTATTATGTCTTGGGCAGATTCCAATAAACAGACAAGTAAGTAGTACGCACATGTGTACACACACTCCATATTCCAAATATGAATTATGTGTATATATAACGTATATGTATAGTTTCAATCCATAGTTCAGCTATTACAGAATAGTTCTGCTTTGATGTCCTCATATTATCACCAGATTCTTTTCTGTCTAGATCCAAATTCAGCATCTTCTGCCCTAAAATGGCTTTGCTTTCCAACTTCCTCATTCTCCATATCCTAGTCTAAAAACTTTTAACCCCCAATCTGGTCAGTAGGTTTCTTCCAACTAAAAAGAAGAAAAAATGGTGTTTAGATTTGCCTGTAGAGGCAAGTCATTGCAAAACCCTAAGAAATGAGAAAGTGCGGGATTGCAGAAAATTGAGTGCTGATCTCAAGATGTAGCAGCACGGTGAATGACTGTGAGAGTGCCTGAAGCAACTGGCAAATCCTCACATGTGCTGGTGACCACATACCTATGTGCAGCTGCCCCTGGAGAATAATGACTTCTATATCTCTTTCACCTTTAAAATTGTATATAACTGTCTCTTGGTGGTAGATTCTCAAAATGGAATCCTGCTGGTAAGGGAGTATAGGAAATGCTTCTAGATCCTGCCATACAGGAGGGATTAAAAGATAGGGATGGTGTGAAGTGTCAACAGGCAGCACATACCCTCAGTTTCCTTAATCAGAACAGATATAAACTCTTTAGCTCAGAATTTGTGGATCCAGCAGTTCCAGTTTTGAGTATTTGCCTGAAGAAAACAAAATCACCAGCTCAAAGATATATCTGAGTGCTTCGTTGCAGCGTTATTTATGATAGGACACAGAAATAACCTAATTGTCCATTGATGGATGAATGAATAAAAAAAATGTGATATATATTTACATACATTTGAATATTATTTAGCCATTAAAAAAGAAAATCCTGCTGTTTGTGACATTATGGATGGATATTATGGCTGTTCTGCTAACAGAAATAAGTCAGAAAGACAGATACTGTATGATCTTACTTATATGTAGAATCAAAAAAGTCTGAACTCCTGGCTACAAATCAGAACAGTTTGGTGGGTGCCAGAGATCTGGGGGGATGGTTGTTGGGGAAATGGGAGATGGTGGTCAAAAAGTACCGACTTCCAAGTTATAGAAATAAATCCTGGGGATGTAATGTACATCATCGTGACTATGGCTAACAATACTGTATTGTATATTTGAAATTTGCTAAGAGAGTAGATCTTAACTGTTCTCATCACAAGAAAGAATCTATAAGTGTGAGGTGATGTTAACTAACATTATTGCAGTGATCATCTCTCAGTATTTTTCATATATTAAATCATTATGTTGTACACCTAAAACTAATAGTGTTATATGCCAGTATATATCAATAAAAACTTGTGGCTTTGCATGCTTGACACCTTAAATGACCAACCTTATCTTTTACATTCTGTCAATACAAATTGCAGTTGAAGCACATATTGTTTGTACTGCTCTTTTGCTCTGTGACTTCTCCCACTCCCTTATATGTGAAGTGTCATTATTCTTTTCTTGAAACACACACGTTCCTAAGTCTTAGGCCCTAACTCAGCTCTTACCCACTGATCTCTCCTATATTAGAACTTCCACCATGTTTGAAAGTGTCTCTCCTACTAGAATGGAATCTTCTCAAGAGTAAGGACCTTATTTGCCTTACTTGCCAATCCAAGTCTGCTCTTTATAAAATAATCTGACACATACTAATTGCTTAATATTTATTAAGTGAATGAATGTCTGAGTAAGGTATTGCTCATATGGTGTATCTATAAGATATAATTGTTAAGTTTTTTTTAAAAATCGAATTTTTCTAAAAATTATATAAATATTTTCCCGTACTTAGCGGGGGGGAAATATATATTATTAACACTGAGTACTTAGGACGTTGGATGGGAGCAGAATATATCACATATTTTTGTCTTTGTCGTAAAGAAGCATATACTATTTTTATTTTTAATTTTTTAATGTTTTTTATTTCATTTTTTTATTAAAAAAATTTTTTAATGTTTATTATCGAGAGACAGACATTTGTGAGGGAGGGGAAGACACAGCATCTGAAGCAGGCTCCAGGCTCTGAGCTGTCAGCACAGAGTCTGACGCGGGGCTCAAACTCACAAACTGTGAGATCATAACCTGAGCCGAAGTCGGACACTAACCGACTGAGTCATCCAGGCTCCTCAATGTTTATTTTTGAGAGAGAGAGAGAGAGAGAGAGAGAAGAAAGAAAGAAAGAAAGAAAGAAAGAAAGAAAGAAAGAAAGAAAGAAAGAAAGAAAGAGAGAGAGAGAGAGAAAGAAAGAAAAGAAAGAAAAGAAAGAAAGAAAGAAAGAGAGAGAAAGAAAAGAAAAAGAAAGTATGTATGTGCTGGGGCATGGCAGAGAGAGACAGAGACCTAGAATTCAAAGCAGGGTTCAGCCTCTGAGCTGTCAGCACAGAGCCCAGTCCAGGGCTTGAACTCACAAACTGCGAGATCATGACCTGAGCTAAAGTTGGACACTTTACCAACTGAACCACCGAGGCACCCCTGAAGAGCATATGCTATTTTTAAATGAAAACAGGTTTTTTTTTCCTGAAGATTTTTTTTTTATATTTAAGTAATCTCTACACCCAATGTGGGGCTCAAACTCACAACCACTAGATAAAGAGTCACATGCTTTTCTGATTGAGCCAACCAGGCACCCCAAAGAAAATAGGTTTTAAGGAACAACTCATATAGATACTTTGTTCCTTTATTATTTGGGACCTCTTTAAATAGAATGGTATTGGGTAACATCCAAAAAACTTTTATTTATTTTATTTATTTTTTACAGATCTTATATGTAAGCAAATTCCATACCCAATGTGGAGCTTAAACTCACAACCCCAAGATTGAGAGTCACATGCTGTACCAACTGAGCTAGCCAGGTGCCCCAAAACTTTCTTTAAAATCTTTTTTTAATTATAAATGTCCTCGCTTAAAAAAAAATCGAAGAAGATGGAGAATTGCATGGAGCAAAATGTGAAGTTTCCCATTCTACCTTTGTCCTCCTGCACTGCCACCCACTCACACTTAGAGAAAGCTACCTGTATCATTTATCAGGTCATACGTTTTCTATGCATATGTAAATACAAACCTTTTCAGATTTGTTTTTTGTTTTTCTTAAAAATAAATGTAAACAGGTGTTTAATAAAATGCGTCACCTGGGCATAAAAACATATAAGCAAAATCATAAAAGAAGGCAACTTTCTTATTTCCTGCTTTATCTGAAATGAACACATAATGAACATAATTGGTACAGAATTATTTTCATTTTATTCTAATTCCAGTAATTTATTCTAGTTACAGTTTTATATTAATTTCAGGTGTGCAGTGTATTGATTCAACAATTCCATACATCAGATTTGATTTTTTTAAACTCAGCATTATGTATCCAGACATTTTTTTCTACATTTGAACATAGAGATTATGACATTCTTCTTAACTTTTATTAATAAGTAAGCTCTACACCCAATATGGGGCTTGAAGTTACCACCCTGAGATTAAGAGTTGAATGTTCTATTGACTGAGCCAGCCAGGTGCTTCTGTGAATTTCTTTTTTAAAGGCTATGTAGTATTTCATTGTATTGGCACATACCATAATTTATTTAACCACTGCAGAAATTCTTCTCATTAAATTTTCTTTTTTCTTATAAAGGAATATAATTTAAGGAAGAATGTCTGTCTGTTCTGGTGAAAATGGTGTATTTGGTTTTGTGAGCCCAGGTCTAGTATATTTTGGTATATTCCCTTTAATGGTTTTGGCTTCATTGGGGTGTATTTCAGGTCTACGGATCAATGGAGAACTAATTACTGCCTACCCCCAGGTGGTGGTAGTGAGAGTACCAACCCCTTGGGTGCAGAGTGATAGTGACATCACTGTTTTGCGCCATCTAGAGAAGATGGGATGCCGGTTGATGAACCGACCTCAAGCCATCCTGAACTGTGTTAATAAGTTCTGGACATTTCAAGAGTTGGCGGGCCATGGTGTTCCTCTGCCAGATACTTTCTCTTATGGTAAGTTCGCTAATAAGAATTTATAGTCTAAGTTTTACAACACTGATGGTTTTGAAAGGCATACTAAATTAAGAGGGTTATGTGATACAAGGAAATTTGTGAACATGGAAGAACTTCTTACAGAAGTAATTTTCAGTGTTAACAAACTGGGCAGGAGCATTGTGAATCATGTGTCAAGATTTAGTTCCGTGATATTGGTAGAGTGGATTTAGCTATTTTGGGCTTTCTAGGCTGTAAGTTCACTCTTGTGCTCTCAGTAATGCTGTTGTAGTCAGAGAGCTTTATTAATAATGCTTAAATAAATTACTGTTGTTGTCCTCCAATAAAACTTTATTATTTAAAAAAGGCAGTGGGCCAGATCTCATAGGCTGTAATATTCTTTTTTTTTTTTTATATATATATGAAATTTATTGACAAATTGGTTTCCATACAACACCCAGTGCTCATCCCAAAAGGTGCCCTCCTCAATACCCATCACCCACCCTCCCCTCCCTCCCACCCCCCATCAACCCTCAGTTTGTTCTCAGTTTTTAACAGTCTCTTATGCTTTGGCTCTCTCCCACTCTAACCTCTTTTTTTTTTTTTTTTCCTTCCCCTCCCCCATGGGTTCCTGTTAAGTTTCTCAGGATCCACATAAGAGTGAAACCATATGGTATCTGTCTTTCTCTGTATGGCTTATTTCACTTAGCATTACACTCTCCAGTTCCATCCACGTTGCTACAAAAGGCCATATTTCATTTTTTCTCATTGCCACATAGTATTCCATTGTGTATATATACCACAATTTCTTTATCCATTCATCAGTTGATGGACATTTAGGCTCTTTCCATAATTTGGCTATTGTTGAGAGTGCTGCTATGAACATTGGGGTACAAGTGCCCCTATGCATCAGTACTCCTGTATCCCTTGGATAAATTCCTAGCAGTGCTATTGCTGGGTCATAGGGTAGGTCTATTTTTAATTTTCTGAGGAACCTCCACACTGCTTTCCACAGCGGCTGCACCAATTTGCATTCCCACCAACAGTGCAAGAGGGTTCCCGTTTCTCCACATCCTCTCCAGCATCTATAGTCTCCAGGCTGTAATATTCAATACATCTCTGTTTAATATCTGTTTATCCTTATTAGCACTTTCATGATAATTTTTTTTTGAAGTTTTTTCTCTTATTTTTTAAGGAAATGACACTGTAATAGGTATACTTTAAAACCAGTGCTTCCAAAACCATGGTAAAAGTAAAGGATCTTTTTTTTTCTTTAAAGACCAGTATACTGTGTATCAATACTCTTACAAAATATGATAAAAAACGTTTGAGAAATGCCAGATTGTTATAAAAGCTTCCAATGTTTACTCTTTTTGTATTTACGTGGTTACATATCAGTAGCAGAGAAGTCATAAACAGGCACAGGTTTTTGGACAACACTTTTGAGTAACACTGCTGTAAACAATATTATGCTAATGTATTTCCTGCCTGTCCAGTTCTTTTAGATTAGAAAGGATCAAATTTGCTGTAAATCATTGCAATTTTCCATAAAGACATTTTTTCAAATAAATGTCCAGTAGTGTGCTTAGAGAGTTAATGAAGCTTTAAAAAGAAATCCCTATCCTATTCCTACCATTAGTATTTTAAAGAAGGGAACTCCCCAAGTCTGTATGACATGTGTTGATACAGTTGCTGTTTTTAGCAATTGCATAAGAAGAGACAATATGAATAGTTCGAGGATTCTGTCAGATGCTTTTGGAATATTATATTATAGCTTATATCATGGGTCTACACTTCTGATTTTAAGAGAATGGAAAGGAGAAAAGTGTTAGCCCAATTACCAAATACTACCTATGTTCTAATGTTGACAGTTTAAAATTGGGGACTGAATCATCTTAATTTCTCTAGGCTGCACATGTATGCTACTGCAGTTGCTTAATGAACTTTTTCCTGGTTTAATTTTTTTTACGTCACCAGGCTGATACCACAATTCATTTTTGCTCTGATTTTGCTACTGTATCATTTGTTCCTGGGCAGTAAAAACAGAAGAAAACTTAACTCATGGGTACTGTCTGCCGTAGTATACAAAGAACTCTGATTCATAATGGAGATATGAAACATTAATTTGTGTGTTTGAGAGGGATAGAACACACGTAGCATCTTTTCATCCTTGAGTGAGTCTTCTAAACAGACTCATTCTTCTGTTTCTTAATCTTTAGATTGAGATTCTTTAATCTTTAGATTAAAACTGGAATTTAAATACACTAAAGTAGGTCTTGGTGGTTTTGTTATTTGTGTAGTGGAAGATTAAAGGATAAAAATATGAAAAATTGTATAGAACTAGGAAATTTTGTTTTAACTGAAAGATAATTTCCTTAAGTTAGATATTAGAATATTTATAATTTAAGATAACTTTCATCCATTTTAAAAGGTGTTGTTTTAAACTGATGTTTAACTGTATTTTCAACTTTTATTTATTACTTTCTCTAAGAAAAACAAAATGTAGCCATCAGGTTCTTACCTTCTATCTCCTGTGTTGCTGACTTTAGCATAGATAACACCACAAAACACCTCTGTTACTATTCTTCTTAAATTTCTTTTTTACTCAAACCAGGTGGTCATGAAAATTTTGCTAAAATGATCGATGAAGCAGAAGTACTGGAGTTTCCAATGGTAGTGAAGAATACGCGGGGTCATAGAGGTGCGTATGAGTTGTCACTATGGCACATCATTTTGAAATTACTCTTGAGAATTAATAAGGGTGATGATACAAAATAGATTTTTTCTTAATCTGATCAATGCTCTTATTATTTGCTTTGTATTTCCTCACGGTTATTGACTAGACAATAGCCTTATCAGTTGAAATGTATAGCTCTTTGGGGCGCCTTGCTGGCTCAGTTATGTGATCAACTTTGACTCAGGTCATGATCTCACAGTTTGTGAGTTTGAGCCCCGTATTGGGCTGTGTGCTGACGTCTCGGAGCCTGGAGCCTGCTTTTGATTCTGTTTCTCTCCCTCTCTCTCACTGCCCCTTCCCTGTTCTCACTCTGTCTCTCTCTCAAAAATAAACATTAAAAAAATTAAATAAATAGCCACTTCCTTTGACATAAAAATTGACAAATAGAGCAGTGGAATGGACTAGTGAACTTGGAAATAAAACTAGGTATATAGTAACATACTGCTCTTTTACCCTATGCAAATTTTGTATATATTGTGTAATAATATATAAGACATGGTCTTTTAAATTTTTTTTTTTGTTTATTTATTTTCAGAGAGAGAGAGACAGAGCAGGGGAGGGGCAGGGAGAGAGAGAATCCCAAGCAGGGCTCTGCACTGTCAGCACAGAGCCTGATGTGGGGCTCAAACCCATGAACTGTGAGATCATGACATGAGCTGAAACCAAGAGTTGACACTTAACCAACTGAGCCACCCAGATATCCCTATAAAACATGGTTTTTCTCAGAAGGAAATGTTTTGGTAATAAACGAGGCTGGCATTATTGGCTCACATGGAGGAATATAAACCTTGGACCTCTACTTCACAACATCTACTGAAATAAATTCTAGGTTACTGTAGGAATTAAGGGAGTGGTAGGAGATTATTAACTTTATCTTAAATACATTTTTGCATTGTTTCTATAACTACCATAACTGTTACTTTGGTTAAAAATTAATAGATTCTGAAAGAGCAGGTTGGGACCCAAGAAGATGCAGGTAATACATATCAACTGCTCGCAGTTTAATGACTTACATGTGTTTTTTATTCTTTTTTCAATCATAGGCAAAGCTGTTTTCTTGGCTCGAGATAAGCACCATTTGGCTGATCTAAGCCATCTTATTCGCCATGAAGCTCCATACCTGTTCCAGAAGTACGTTAAAGAGTCTCATGGACGGGATGTGCGTGTCATTGTTGTGGGAGGCCGTGTGGTTGGCACCATGTTACGTTGTTCAACGGATGGAAGGATGCAAAGTAACTGCTCACTAGGTAAAAACAATGCATGTGTCTTTCTAGTATATATAATATTATTACAGCTTGTCCAGCGAGTGTTCATATATAATTACAGATCTTTTTACTTAGTAAGTTGAAAAATACTATCTTTCACCTTTCACATATAACTATGATCAGTAGCCGTACCTTGAATATAGTAAATATACTTTTGAGTTGTTTTTCTAGTAGTAAAATTGGATTTGTCTGAGTCATAAATTTTGAGATCTTCCTGCTGAAGTGCCTCAGAGTTTAGTCTGAGCTTTTTCTTCTTTAATGTTTATTTCACTTTCTTATACTTCACTTTCTTAGTCATCCGATCTGGCTCATGGTTTTAAATACCATGTATGTGTTGTGATTTTCACATTTATATCTGTAATTTAGGCTTTCTTCCTGAACTCCAGGTACATATAAATAACTGCCTACTCAGTAGTATCTCCATGTAGTTGTCCAACAGACATTTTAATCTTGACCCAAACTGGTCAAATATTTATTGTTAAAGTATGATGGACATACTAGTTTTAGGTGTACAACCCAGGGATTTAGGTGTACAGCCCAGTGCTTTGTCCCCATATGTTATTATAATGTTATTGGACTATATTCCTTTTGCTATACTTTTCATCTTCATGACTTGTTTATTTTGTAACTGGAAGTTGTACCACTTCATCCCCTTCACCTGTTTTATCCCCCTTCATCCTCTCCCCTCTGGTAACCAGATTGTTTAGAGGCCTTTTTTATATGAGCATTCTCTTATATTCAGTTTTAACAGTAATGCCAACTACCATCTCTCCAGTGCTGGTACAGTAGTCAGTGCTTTATGACTATTAACTTCTTTAGATATTGCTAGGTATTGTTAGTATTCCCATTTTACAGATGAGGAGGGCCCAGAACAGTAAGTAACTTGCTCAAGATAACAGATCTAATAATGGTGCCGCCAGGATGCAAATATACTGTTTGGCTCCAGAGTTGTCCTCTTAACCACTCTTGAATATGCTGATTTCCAAAATTGGAAAATTACATGGAAGCTATGCAGATATCTAGATTTTCAAGTACGTGACATGAATTTAATCATTTTTTAAAACTGTTAAGCTCTGTCCCTTCATATTCTTAATGTTTTTTTAACTGTAATATGATCTCAGGGGCGCCTAAGTGGTTCAGTTGGTTTAAGTGTCTGACTTGATTTCGGCCCAGGTCATGATCTCAGGGTTCATGAGGTTGAGCCCCACATTGGACTTTTCTGCTGACAGAGCAGAGCCTACTTGGGATTCTCTCTCTGCCCGCCCCCCACTCGCGTTCACTCACACACTCTGTCTCAAAAAAGTAATTAAAAAACCATTACACAATATCTCAGTTAAGTGAAGTTACATACATATATCTTAGATAATTATGGTTATTCCTGGAAATAAGCTTTCAAGCTATTTTTTTCAAAGACTGTTTTGGTTTTTCCGTAATGAATAGTTTTTGTTGACTGTAAAACATTTTATTGATTGATTGATTTTTTTAAAGATTTTATTTTTTGGAAGGCGCCTGGGTGGCTCAGTCGGTTAAGCGTGCAACTTTGGTTCAGGTTGTAATCTCACAGTTTGAGAGTTCGAGCCCTAAGTTGGACTCTGTGCTGACAGCATGAAGCCTGGAGCCTGCTTGGGATTCTGTGTCTCCCTTTCTCTGCCCCTCACCTGCTCATACTCTATCTCTCAAAAAGTAAATAAACATTTAGATTTTATTTATTTATTTATTTTTTTAAGTAATCTCTGCACCCAATGTCAGGCTTGAATTCACAACCCCGAGGACAAGAGTCACATGGTCTGCCAACTGAGCCAGCCAAGCACCCCCCGTTTTTAAAAGTTTCTTGATCATTTTTTTGGTTACCTTAGTGGCTCAGTTCGTTAAATGTCTCTCTCTCTCTTTTTAAAAAATTTATTTATTTTTGAGAGAGATAAGAGTGTGAATGGGGGAGGGGCAAAGAGAGAGAGACGGAACCTGAGGCAGGGTACAGGCTCCATGGTGTCAGCACAGAGCCCCACACAGGGCTCAGACTCACGAGGCATAAGATCGTGACCTGAGCCTAAGTCGGACTCTTAACTGACTGATCTACCCTGGGGCCCCAAGCGTCTAACTCTTGATTTCAGCTCAGGTTATGATCTCATGGTTCATGGGACGGAGCCCCTAGTCTCACACTGCACTAACAGTGTGGAGCCTGCTTGGGATTCCCTCTCTCCCCTTCTCTATGCTCCTCTCCTGCTTGCATGCACTTGCTGTCACTCTCTGTCCCAAAATAAATGAAAAAACTTAAAACAAAACTTATTCATTTTTGATCAAGGTTATATAACATTTTGGTTTTATTTGATGTATTGGGGAATTTTCAGTCTTATCTTCTGGCACTCTATAGGTAAAGTAACATCAGAATGAAGGATAGTAAACAAAACTCCACTTTGAACCTATCTGGTCCTAGTTCTTTTTGTAGTAGTAGTGCTTTTATCACCTTTCCGATCTCTTCCATAATAATAATTTGCCTGTTTAAGTTTGCTGCTGCTTGAAGCAGTGTTGGTAATTTATCATTTGCTTAGAAATATTCCATTTGTTTTAGGTTTCAGATTTTTTTGCCAGGTTCTTTAGATGATTGCTTGTTCTTTATTTGAATCTCTCCTTTGTCTGCAGTTTTGTCTTTGGTATCATTCATAATCTTGTCAAAGTAACATTTGGATTTTTTTGTCCTTTCTATTTTTCTATTCTATTCATTCAACTTTCTGTCTTTACTGAATCTCTCTTCTTAGTTTCTTACTTTATAAGTAATTTCTTCTTGCTAATTCAAAATAAAAGTTTTGGTATGAAGTGATTTTATACATGTTTTCATTTCCCTGTAATTTAGGGGATCAGTGTTGCAGTTTCTAAGTCCTTAATAAATCTTTTGGTTACTTAAATCATTAATTTATAATTTCTGTTTTTCTTGGGTTATTGTCAGAGAATGTTGCCTGTAAAAAGTGTTTTTAAATTTGTTAAGGTTTTTTTGTTTCCTGGGACAAGCACATGATTATTTGTCAGTATTTGATAAAGGAAAAAATGTGTATATCGGTATATACTATATTCAAGAGATATAAGGCTATGAAGTCAAGTTTGTTTTTGCCTTTGTCCCTTATCTCTTTGTCCATTCCTTTAGTTTTCAAAAAATGTTTTCATTTAATACAGCCTATAATTAAATTTTGCCTTTCATTCCGGTCTGACTAGTTTCCACTTTTTCCATGGGAAATTTCAGTTCGTTTTTAATGTTTGCTCATACAGTTTATTTAATTCCTTCAGTTTGATTTTGTGTTTATTATTTAAATTGCTTCTTCCTCTTTTTTCTTTTCCAACTTCTGTGGTTTGTAAGGTACCATTAATTCCATTTCCACCCTTGTTCTCAAACTCAGTCAATGTGGATGCTCATCCATGGTTTTACATTCCATTAACGGTTAACTTCTGTGTCCCTGTGTTCAAATCAGACATACATTTCCTGCTATTTGGAAGATGACAGTTTTGTCTACTTTGTTTTCTATTCTTCTCTGCCTTCATAAAAATATAAAGTCTGTGGTGTACCTTCGCCTCTATCCGTATTATTGCAAGTAAGATAGGTTTCTGTGGAAGCTGAATGCCGTCTTCAGAAAAAAATTGCATATGGCACCTTTGCTTTCACTACTGATTTAAAAGAGTGTGTTGTGAGATTGAGCCCTGAGCGCTGAGTGTGGAGCCTGTTTAAGATTCTCTGTCTCTGGGGTGCCTGGAGGGCTCAGTCGGTTAAGCATCCACCTTCAGTTCAGGTCGTGATCTCGAGTTTCATGAGCTCAAGCCCCATGTTGGGCTCTGTGCTGAGAGCTCAGAGCCTGGAGCTTGCTTCTGATTCTGTGTTTCCCTCTCTGCCTCTCCTCCACGCATGCTCTGTCTCTCTCTCAAAAATAAATTAGAGGGGCGCCTGGGTGGCGCAGTCGGTTAAGCGTCCGACTTCAGCCAGGTCACGATCTCGCAGTCTGGGAGTTCGAGCCCCTCGTCGGGCTCTGGGCTGATGGCTCAGAGCCTGGAGCCTGTTTCCGATTCTGTGTCTCCCTCTCTCTCTGCCCCTCCCCCGTTCATGCTCTGTCTCTCTCTGTCCCAAAAATAAATAAAAAACGTTGAAAAAAAAATTAAAAAAAAATAAATTAGAAAAAAAACCTAAAAACGGTGTTTTTACTCCAAAAATGTATCATTTTGGCAACTTATTTTGTTTCTTTTTTTGCCAGGTGGTGTGGGGATGATGTGCTCCTTGAGTGAACAAGGGAAGCAGCTAGCTATCCAGGTGTCTAATATCCTGGGGATGGATGTGTGTGGCATTGACCTATTGATGAAAGATGACGGCTCCTTCTGTGTCTGCGAGGCCAATGCAAATGTAGGTTTCATCGCCTTTGATAAGGCTTGTAATCTAGATGTAGCTGGTATCATAGCGGACTATGCCGCCTCCCTCCTGCCCTCTGGCCGGCTCACCCGGCGTATGTCCCTGCTCTCCGTGGTGTCCACGGCCAGTGAGACTAGTGAGCCGGAGCTGGGTCCCCCAGCCAGCACTGCTGTCGACAACATGAGCGCAAGTTCCAGCTCTGTTGACAGCGACCCTGAAAGCACGGAGCGAGAGCTACTCACCAAGCTCCCAGGGGGCCTATTCAACATGAACCAGCTGCTAGCCAATGAAATCAAACTCCTGGTGGAGTGACTCCACCGGTAAATAATTAACCAACAAAACCCTTGTAAAACTCACTTTCTTTTTCTTCTTTTTTTCCCCTTTCTTTCTTTCCTTTTTTTTTTTTTTTTAAACCAACTTGCAATGCTGTTCATGGAAGGTACTCAGGAAGATGAGAAAATTGAGTAGGATTAGTTAGGAGAGAAGACAGGGGAGAGAGATAGACCTCTGCTATTAAGATGTTACTGACTTTTGTTTACGGATAGTGCAGATAGGCAGAAGAGGTGAGATACAGAAACACATCAGGCTCTTATAGTTAACCTTTTAATCACTCAAAAATGTGTATGCTCTCAGACCATCAAGAACACACAGTTTTTTTTCATGGTCCCTTTCTTTTGCTTTTGTATAGTTGCTACAAAATTGAGAGTAGGATAACTTCACATTGTGTTGCAAAGATTTGTGATGAGCGAGGAAAATAATCTACCTAAATTATAGGAATTTTTTTATACAAGTCTGAAAATTCTGCCTTTACCATATTAACTAGCAACTTTACGTCCGTACTTTATGAAATCTTGAAGAGCTATTTTGCTGGGATTTATAATTTTTGTGCTTCGGTTTTTCCCTTCATTTGGGTGGGAGGGCAGTATTAATATAACCCAATAAAGGTTTTTTCTAATGACAAAATTGGCATTTTTGCATGATAAAAGGGAAATGAACAGTATTGCAATGTCTGGTACACAAGATGACATTTACTCCAATGTAGATAAAATTACACTAGTTTAAAATATGTGCATTGACTTGTATTTGTTAGTGTTTTAATCTTTTTTGAAAGATATATGCTCTGTTAATGTTGCAGTTTTTTTTAATACATGCTAGTCTAACATTCCCTGATCTATGCCTGCATCTTTAACAATGGCCAAAGTGAAGAAAGTGCTACCTTTTTTGTTAACAAGACACTGACTTGAAACATGTGCATTTAAAGCCTTTTATTTTTTCCTTTTTTTCTTTTGGTGGTTGGGCATTTAAAGTATAAGGACAAGGAAAAATATTTTTGGGGGGCAAATCAAGGGTCTATGAGTTCTTTAGTATAAAGCTGAAGTGATTTATAATACCAGCGTTATATATTTGCATTTTTCACATTTTAGGAGGGAGTATATATGTGTGTGTGTGCACGCATGCATGTGTATGTGTTTTGCTTTTTGTTTCACCGAACAATCAAAAAAGATAGATTCTAGAAAATGGAGCATGATGGGGAAACAGTTTTTACTTTAAAAAACAGATAAGTTGTTTTAATAACTATACTCCACTGGGGTAGAGGTACTCACTAAAGACATAAAGAGAATAGATGCTTCTTAGGCCTTTTTATGTATATGTATGTTGTTTGGTTTTTTCTTTGGTTCTAGACTGTTCAGTGTATGATTTATTCAAGGCTACATGCTTTTCTATGCTTCTGGCTGTGCATTTTCTCCTATTACATGTAGGTTTGAGGGTGGGGTGGACTGGACATTTTTGTTTGGGGACTTACTTAGCAGTATTAAGTCTCTTATAGCCCAACTCTGAAGCCTTCAATACTGTCCATTCTTTATATTCCTTTAATTTCTGAATTTATAAGATCCCCAAAATGGCATATAATACGAGCCTTTGAAACAGGGGTAAATCTATTTGAATAATGGGTTTGGAAGGTGTGTTAAGAAATGGAGATGCTCCAGAGCTCAACGTAATTTTTTTAAACAGCAAGTTCCATCTCACTACAATCCTCTGAAGCTTTTACCCGAGTCCTTTCTTGCCTCTCCAGTGCTTTTTTCCTTCAGATGGACCTTAAACATAATATCTTGGACACTACTAGAGAGACTTCGAGGCAATAATAAAAGATCAGTATTAACCAGCTCTAACAGAGGTTTGATCATGCTTGTACAGTTTTTCCCCGTTTTAAAAAGGAATGTAATAAAAGTTGTTTTTTTCCATAGAATTAAATAATATTAAAATTGAGTGAAAGGTTGATTGTTGACAAATAGAATAGTACCTCTAATCTGTGCAGTGTCTCATTTCACCTCAGAAAAAGATAATAAGAGGATTTTCTAATTTATTTTAGGATATTCTAATCTCCTATAAAAGAATTTGACTTGCATAGAGTTATTGTGGGCCTTACATACATATATAAGTACCTCTGTCTCATTAACAAAAAGAAATACATGGTACTTCTTTCACTGAATGACCATAGGAGGATGCATAATATTTGGGATAGAGAGATAAATGAGGGAGAAAGAACTGCTTAATTAAGTCATTATTCATATGTTTGTGTAGAGACCACCTGGTTGTCACATAAATTATGACACATTAAATAGTTACATATAACATGTATATAGATTTATGAATTTTATAACATAAATAGAACACCCTCTCTATTTGATGAAAAACTCAGGGTTTGTGTTGGGTTGGATAAGGCACTAGGAAAAATGTAGATAGACTTTAAAATTTTTTTTACCAAACTAACCAACTATATCATAAGAATTATCTGAGATTATTTCACCTTTAGTTTTATTCACTGCTGATTGATCTTTTGTGCATTCACAGTATATTAAAACATAGCTTTACCAACCTATTTCTGGATCATACACTCACATATTAAAAGGAAAAGGGTAGGAATGGTCATCTTAGACTTTAAAACATGGGTATCTTCTTGAACTCACTCAAAAATTAAGGTAAAGAATATGAACAGATCATTCTGGAAGAACCCAAATGAAACATCCCAGATATTGAAGTGAAAGTTAAATATATTTTCTTATTGTTTAACAACTTTTGTATTATCATTGCTATTATGAGAGGTAAAAATGTATATTTATCAAATATGTATAAGTCTTATCATGCCCAAATCTGAATTATTGTAAAATTGTGTATTGTTAAAATTGTAATTCTTAATTGTATTTTAAAAGTAATTCTGATATTGTTTTTATGTTACCTGTGATGAAAACTGGACTATGCACACACATACACACACATACACAAATATGAACGATTCCATTTAAAATTTTTAATAGTTTTTTTTCTTTTTTTGGTGCCTAATAATTGATTGGTCATTTCTGCTGGCTTTTACTCCACTGAACTTTGAAATCTTTCTGTATATGCTATCAATAAGAAAATATGCTGGAACATTAGAAAAATCCATCAAGAGACTTGCTTTCATCAAGCACTTTATCAGACTTTTGAGAAGGTATCGAAGGCATTGAAAGAAGTAATTGACTTTCAAAATCATCTCTTCTTTTTCTCAAGAGGAAAACGATGGAAAAACAAAATCTCTTCATTCAGTGAATCCCCAGTTTGGGGTCTGGGGAGCTTAGAGACGTTGTGAAATCAAATCTTGTGTTACATTTTTCTCCTGGCTCACTCTTTTTGAGAAGGTTTATGGGCTATATGGCTGGTGAGACACGATCCCCTCCTAAGAAAATGTAGGTGCTCAGACAGGTAACCTCTGCTGCTACTGTTTTTATTTGTTTGTTTGTTTGTTTAATTTCATTTAAAATTTGTTTTTGTTGTATTAGGATATCTTAAAATGTAATATATTGCAGGATTTATAACCAGGTTCACTGCTTTCTTTCTTTTTTTTTTTCTTAAAAAAAAAACAAAACAAAGTTTCATTTAAGATACATTTAGGCGCCTTTGAAGCTTGGATTTTGGAATGTTTCAGTAGTGGACAGAAATCTGCTGTTGGAATCTTCTAGTCTTCCAGGTTTAATTTGAAATGTTTTTAGTTTTGTTTTGGATTTTTGTGTGGTATTTTATTTCCTTTATCAGTGCCCTTTTGCCATGCTGTTTTGGGGTGGCTGCCTAACTCTAGTGAAAATTCTTTCTATATTAACGAAAGTTTGGTGTTTTAAATTCCTTAATGTTTTGCATTTTTAAAAATTGTTTTTAAAGAAATATTCTAACTGCTTGCACTGTTACTGTTCTTTGCCAGCCTTTTCAGGAGCCAAAAAAACAAAAACAAACAAACAAAAAAATACCCAGAGAAAAAACTTTCCTTCTTCCCCCTTCCTGATGATGAGTGAGAAGTATTGAGAACTTTCGGGGTCAGTGCCCTTCTAAACTCCCCTTCCCCCAATAATGCAGCTGTATAATGAATGGTAAATGCAGCGGTTTGGATTCAGGCACAGCCCCAGCCTGCTTGCAGGTAATTTGACTCTCCTTTCTTTCCATCGCAAGGCTAACCTTACTTTCTTTTTAAAAAATTTTCTTTCTTTATGTACTTTAACGGCAACTGTGGGTCTGTAAAAACTCTTGTTTAAAAAAAAGAAACAAAACGCATATCTAACAGATAATTTGATTAAAGAAGAACTTTTGGGGGTAAAGTTTGAGTTGGTTGGGATGAACTCAGGACTTTGGGGATTTACTTTAGCCATTTAGATAACTCCATTCCTTGCATATATGTCTATAATTAAGTATTTCAGAGTGTGACTTTTTTGGCTTTGTTTTTGTTTTGGGTTTGTTTGTTTCTTCCATTGTGCTACTCTGGCTTAAGCTTTTTCAGGGGTTGGTGTTCCGAATACAGTGAGCTCACAGTATAAAGACATCAATTAGGAGTTGCCAGGTATGGAAAACTAGAGTTTTGAAAAGGTAAAATTAGGTTCTAGGTTATATATATGGTAAAAACTCATCATAGTCTTGAGTTGGTCTTAGTGCTTCTCTTTCTGTGACATCATTATAAAAGTGAAAAGGAATGATGAGACAAAGATAATAGAAAGCATTTCAGTTATTTAAGGAACAGTGTGACTCAGAACTAATCATTTTAGCATTTCTAAGATGCTAGTTCTAACAAAGAAGATAGATGTGAGCAGCTTGAGGTTATCATAATGGTTTAAACAGTAAAAAATTACAGATTTGCAAAGATCGGAGGGCATTTCTGAAGCACAAATCATTAAGCACATTAACCAAGGCTATAAAACAAACTTAGTGGCAGGAATAGGAGTTATCCATTTTAATAGCCTTCCCATTAGCTAATGTAGTAGCCTCTTCTCTGTCCACCCCAGTCCACCTACCCTTTCCTCCTTTCTCCTGTCTTTCCTAAAGTTTTAGTTCTAATATGAGTTACTATCATTGGGGAGAAAAATCCTCTTTCTACGAGACAGCGGTCAGGAACTTTTCAAGATATACTTCTGCGTAATTTTATTCTGTGGCTTTAGACGTATATCCGACGAGGCTTTAAGTTCACTAGTTAGCTAATAGGAAAATCCTGGCTTGTAATGCATTCTACAGCTGAAGGCATAAAATAAATCATTAACCTGTTTTGTGCTTCAGTTCACCCATAACCAGATAGGACCAGTCTCTCCCCTAAACATCTTAAGAGAAAAGTATTTATCTGTTGAACTGAAATTTACTAACAATGGAATCCCAGCTGCCTCCTGCAGGAATTTGTGATATATACTTAAAAAGGCTTGTACCAGAGAACTTTGTTCTCTTGCTATAAGAATGGCCAGCATTAGAATGTGTGGACTATGTGATTGCATGGGACGTGGAGAATTTAACAGTCTCCATTCTGTTATCCCCATGAAGGTCACTGACTTGTTAAGAATGATCTTGCTTTCAGATTTCACTATATACAAACTTACTAGCTGGGCCTTATATAGCGTATATACCTGGCTGCTGTTGTGGGGTTTGGGAACATGAGGGGTGGGGTGAATTGTTGTTGTTTTAGGTTTCAGTCAGACAGACATCACTGTGCCCCAGTTCCCAGAAGCACAGCAGGCCTCTAGGAGCATCCGTGGGAACGGCGCAGTCCTGACATCACCAACTCTCCTGCTCAGGCTCATCCCATATACAGAGGTCAAAGGGTGGGGTTTGAGATCGGGGGAAGGAATGAGAAAGTAGAAACAATGTTGCTGCAGTGCCACTGTTGACTAGCCTTTGGTGCTTATGTCTGTTTGTTTTATTTTTTATGTTGGCAAAACTGTATTTTGGGGTAAAGGTAGTGGGAGGGTGGAACAAAAACAAGCCATTAATTACTGTTATTACTGTTCATTATTGGATACTGTTCTTTAGTAGCTAATGCAGAATAAAGTTTTAACCTAGACCCTCAGTGACAAAAAGAATGGGAATAGAAATGATATTCAGGAATTTAACAAACCGAAAACATTTATGTTGTGTTAGTTTCCAGTTCTACAACTGCTATTACATTTGTCACTCTGTCTCCCTTTTTTGGCCTAATTTTTTTGTGTATGTATAGAGTTTGAGGAAATGTGCATTTGTGATTAGTCCTTTTAAAAGGACTTAATGAATTTATTACTCTTTTGCAAAAGATATACCCAGTGCTTATATGGGCATACAAATGCTACCCTATTTTAAATGTAGGTGGCGTATGTGTTCGTGTTTTAATGTATTCAGAGCCATTGGGCAATAAGCAGTCCAGAACATTGAAAACTCATGCAGGTAAAGCACCTAACACCTTTAGTTTCTAGAATTACTTTAAAAAACGCCTTTATTGCTGCATCTTCCACAGTTCTTTTGAAAGTTTCTGAGCTTAAAATTTTTAGGAGCTGTAAACTACCTAGTTAAAATTTTAAGTTGCACACTTATTCATAAGATTGTAGAGATAGGTGAAGAAGTTAAGTGTAACAGAAGAAATGGCTCTTGAGATGGCAGCTGCCGAGCATCTAAATCTTTCCACTTAAAAAGAATTCCCAGCTTAGCATGAATATTGATCATACTTGTTTGATTTTCTGTGATTGGGACTTTTGTTGTTTTGACTTTGGTGGGGAGGACTTGGGGGAACAGTGAGGAAGCTTGTGCACATGTGAAAATATGAAATGTTAAAGGAAGTTTTCAGTTTAATCTGAATAGTAAGCAAGAACTTTTTCTATATACCCTTCTGCTGCAGCAGAGAAATAAACTGGTAGGTGGCAGCAGAAGAAGGAATTCTTCAGATTGATGGCTACTGAAAGAATCTCCATAGGACAAGAGATAGAGCATAACATATCAATTGAAGCAAAGGGGGCAAATAATGAAAACAGGACAAAAATTTTTGGATTTTCACTCTGAATGGTAAGTTATTTTCAACTAAAAATGTGTTTTTAGTCTGATAGTGGGATAGTGGTGTTATATGCCATTGTAGTATGTAATCATAAATGGCCCTGTAGGCCTTTGCCTTAGGATAAATTTGGCCTAACTAGGGTCCTATCACTTTTTACTTCGGGGGGAAAAAAATTAGGGCACCTGGGTGGTTCAGTCGGTTGAGTGTCTGACTCTTGACTTCAGCTCAGGTCACGATCTCACCATTTGTGAGATTGATCACCATGCTGGCCTCCTCACTGACAGCCCAGAGCCTGCTTGAGATTGGTCCTCTCTCCTCTCTCTCTGACCTCCCCTGCTCACATGCTCACTCATGCTCTCTCTCTCTCTCGCTCGCTCTCTCAAAAATAAATAAATGAACATTAAAAAAATAGCAATGTGTAAAATTAGGGGTGTCTCCCCAGTATATTGATATATATGACCTTTTCCCCAGCTTTATTGAGGTATAATTGACAAAATTGTGTTTTTAAAGCATACAATGTGATAATTTGATAGGTATATACATTGTAAAATTCTCTCTCATCAAATTATCAACACATCCACTATGTGAACCTTAAAGATGGCAAAAATTACGCGTCTCACAGTGAGTCAGATTTTTAGAAAATCTGTAAGATAAGTGAAATACACATTGTTAGCCATTTTATAGAAAAAAAAGTCTGTCCTCTTTTTAGTGGCACATTGGGGGGATAGCAATAAAAGTATGTAATTTGGTGGGGCACCTGGGTGGCTCAGTCGGTTAGGCGTCCAACTTTAGCTCGGGTCATGATCTCAAGGTCCGTGAGTTCGAGCCCCACGTCGGGATCTGTGCTGACAGCTCAGAGCCTAGAGCCTGCTTCAGATTCCGCCCCCCCCTTCCCCCTTCCCCTCTCTTGTTCACACTCTCTCTAAAAAAATAAAAAAAAAAATTTTTTTTAAATGTAATTTGAAAAACTTAGGGGGTAAAAATGATCTTTTCTTCAACTAGCTATCCCCTATCTAGTCCCATTTCCTTGTTATTGTGTCTGCCCGTCAGTTCCATTCTGTTCACTTTTCTTTCTGGCCTTACTGTCTCTGCTCTTACTTTCTTCCATTTCTTTAGTCGTGCTTCTGCCTCCCTGTCTTTGTAACTCTTCCTCGCCTTTGTCTCCCTGTATGCCTCTCCCTTTCTTTCATTCATTCCCTCAGAATTTCACTTTTCCATTGTTGCCATTTTTCATCTCTGCCTGCCTGCTTTTCTGTATGTGTGTCTCCCCCTTTTCATTTGCATTCTCTGTATTGCGTCTGTATCTGCTCGGGTAAACAGCTTTATTTTCTTTGCATCAATAACTGCCTTAAGACATGTTAATCAGAGTATCAACAGTGTGATTGTTTTAGAAGTTGGTGAGGCTGAATAGAAGAAATTGAGGTTTTAAGTCCCAAGAATTAAGAATTGAAATTTATAATGAGATGCAGGTCTCTTCACTCAGCTACATGTTTATTTTAACTATAATGTCTTTATTGTTGCTGGAAACCAAGCTGTTTTATGAGCACTTGGACAGAAGAAAAGTCCTATGGTTCTTAATTTCACCTAGACTTTTAACTTCAAATTGTCCCTGATTTTTTAAAGTTTCTAATGAAATTAGAAAATGAGCAAAGCAGTCATTATTTTGTAGACATTTACCAGATAAAATAAAAAATTTATTGATGTAATTGGCATATAACATTATACTAGTGTTACAGGTACAATACAGTGACTCAATATTTATATACAGTGGTAAATGATCATCACAGTAAGTCTAGGTAACATGCATCACTGTACATAATTACAGAATTTTTTTTCTTGGGATGAGGACTCTTAAGATCTACTCTCAGCAACTTTTAAATATGCAATTTTAGTACTTTATAACTGGAGAGAAAATAAAATTTTAGCCTTTAAGATAAAAGTTAATAGCAATTGAGCTAAATCTTTTCTAAGATATACATGTGAAGATTTTAGAAGTGTTAATTAACTTTCTTAAAGTAGTGCACAAATACCTGTTTTCAAATTTTATAGACAGTGAAAACAGGATATCCAGAGGAGAAATTATTATTTAAAGAAAAGGAGTCCTAAATAAATGAAAGAATGAATGAATAGATGGATAGATGGAGTCCTGCTTCCTATTAATATATGTAATAACAGATTGAACTACCAGCATACAAGGGCCTGCCATATAAGTTTAGAATTTCTAAGCTGGCAAGCTTGGAGGCTATATATTGTAATCTTGAATATGCTAGTAAGGAAACTAAGGTTCAGAGAAGTTATTAAATTTCCTAAGATTATAGAACCGGAATAAGGACCCAAATCTCCTACCTGCTAATAAAGTGCTCATTTTATCATGATCTTTGAAAGTCTGTTGTAGTCGCTGAAGAAATGAAATGTTCTGCAGTGAGAGCTGTGATACACCAATGGAAAGTTATCACTGTGCTTGTGGTTATCTTGTGGGGAGTCCCTTCAAATGAAGGATATGAAGGCTAGCTGTGGGTGGCTATTTTAAATGGCTTATATGTAAAATTAACGATTACATCATTTACAGGGTTTGGTGATGATGTCCCTTATTAAGATAAGGCACAAAGAGGTCTTCAGATTCTTTGCAATTTCTGGTTAAGGGAGAACAGAATGGATTCCTTAGACCTAGTATAACATTAATCTTCTACCTGTCTTCTTGCCTGCCTTGCATTCCTATTCTGGAAAATGAATCAGTCTACAACAAAAACTTTATATTGTTCTGAAATTCCTTATTTTCTAGCAGATTATTAGACTAGCAATGGGGCAAGTGGATGGTTAAACGGGATGATTGTGTATACATGGATGAATGGTAACATGAAGCTAGAATAACCGATACCATTGACTAAATAAATATATGGCAAAAAAAAAATTTTTTTTTAATGTTTTATTTATTTTGGGGAGAGAGAGAAAGAGACAGAACGTGAGTGGGGGAGGGGCAGAGAGAGATGGAGACACAGAATCCGAAGCAGGCTCCAGGCTCTGAGCTGTCAGCATAGAGCCTGATGTAATGTTCGAACTCATGAACTACTAGATCATGACCTGAGCCACAGTCAGACGCTTAACCGTTTGAGCCACCCAGGCGCCCCAAATATGTGGCATCCTTTTGTTCCTTTTTTTAAAGAAACAGTGTAAAAAGAAGTCACCTTCTATCAAAAAAGATCATTTATTCTAATGCTGAATGACATTATGTATACTTACATGGAACACAAGAATATACCACCTCAATTAATAGGGCTAGAATTTGTATGTCTTTTCAAACAGTTTTTGTCTTCATCTTGAATTCTGGTTCCTATAGAGATGGCCAACTTGAACTTTAATTAGAATCAAAATTTATTGTTCATTGTCTAATTTGTTGAAAATGTAACCTAGGAGCTCTTGGCTGGCTCAGTCAGTAGAGCCTATGACTCTTGATCTCAGGGTCATGAGTTCAAGCATTATGCTGGGTGTGGAGCCTACTTAAAATAAAAATTAAAAAAAAAAAAGTAACCTAGGGTAATAGAGTAAGAATATAACATTCAAATTTAATTTTGTTCAGGCATTTTGGTATAATAATTTTGTTTTATTTTGTGTGATCTTGTGCAAGGATTATTCTTGTCTCAAGGTTTTCTTCTTGGTACAATTTTCCTGGCGACAGTAAACCCCAGTTGTCTATATAATAGGATTGTTAAGGGATAATATTGCTGATACATCTTTATATGTCAGAATAACAGACTATACCTTAGTATATATCTTTTTCAACTGAGATCACAAAGGTAAAGTGTGGTAATCACAAAAAAGCTAGTTGTGCGTTTGTTTTTTGGTTTTTTTTTTTTGTTTTTTGTAATCTAGACAGTTTGTAATATTTTGTCACATTAGTTAATTTTCAATATTTTCTTTTTCTCATATTAATTATAAAAACTGTTTAAATCTGTGGTTTAAGTGAGCTATATGTGTTTTTCCCCCTCTAGGTTCTTTTGAAGTAACCAGTGATCCTTTTTGCTTATCACTTCATTCACAGAATGGACGAAGATAGATTTGACTGTATGGTTTTTGAAATGGAGGATAGAAATACACAGAACAAGGAAGCAGTAGCTCTAACCTGTTTGATTCAATGTGTTTTCTAAAATAAAAACACCAGAACTGGGAATGAAATAGTATGGGGTGTGATTTGTTCTTTTGGCAGTCATTTCTGCCCACTCCATCTTGTATGAATTCACTTCAGTCCATATGGCTAGATTTGAAGTCTAGCTCCACATGTGTCATTCTTTTTATTCTTTTCTTCAGTATGCAAGATGAAACTCCTTTGTTTTTGACATACTGATCTTTCTATGATATGTTTTGAAATGATTACTCCCCTTGGTACATAGGCATTAAAATATGTATCATTTTACTTATAAATATGTATTACGTGGATTTACCTCTGCCCCTTTCATCCCTCTTTATCTGTCTATGCTAAATAATTGTTTCTGTGTTTGTTTGTTTTTTAATCTCTGAAGAAATCCAGCCTTTTTTCTGTTTCACTCTGACAAGGCTCTGCCACACACTCATCACAGCATCACTCACTACGTTTTAATCTTCTTGTGACTAGAGATCATGTCTGACCTAATATATTTGAACTATATAAGATCTGATACATACATGTGCATACGGAGGCAGCCCTAGTACCTCAGACCAAACATATGGATATTCTTTGTTGTCAGGTGTCGATACAAATTCTAATCCCATTATTTACTGTTTACCTGGACTTTGGACAAGTCAGCCCCTTCAAGCCATAGGGGGGTATTTGTAAAAAAAAACGGAAACAATTGTACTTTACTAGATTAATGTGTAAGTATAGCTTTGCTACAATACATGTATAGTGCTTAGCACATAGTTGAATAATAAATACTAATTGTCCTTTAATTATATAAATTTGGTTTTGGATATCTTATTCAAGAACTGCTGAATCTTTTCATCTCAGAATTAGAGTCCATAACGTTTTCTTTGTTGATCATTTTCCAGTTTTCCTATTGAAGCTCCTTTCGCAAGATTTTGTGGTTGGAACATTGTGCACACATGTAGTATTTTTCCTAATCTGCACTGCTTATTCCTTGTCTCCACACTTCAGTGACTGATTTATAGAAGATACCTTTTATCTCATATTTGCTCCAGTTTTTCCCTATCAGCTCATAACAAAAATACTTTTTCTTCTAACTCAGGAGAATGAAACAAGTGAGGAATAGGCATATGATGCACTGTAAGGAATCACTTAGGGTGGTATGACTTGTCCTCCCAGAAATGGTTTGAAGTGACTTAACAGACATATTAAAACAAAATGAGAAGATTGAGATAAAGCCAAAATGGCAAAAACTGGGTGAAACAGGGATTAAAATCATGCAAATGCATACTATGAGGTCCTATACATTTGCTTGGAAGTGGAACAAAATTGGCAGAAGAGCAGAATACGGTAATTAGAAGATTCATAGTAACCTTAAGATAGAAGCAAATTTATTGCACTGGAGAGGGATTATGTTCTGATCTTTGAGATAGCTCACAATGCAGATCAGTTATCGTGACACTAAAATGCAATCCATTAAAGCCAGCACAGTAAGAAGTCCTCCTGATGGTCGGAGCTGATTCAATGATAAAAATTTAAATTTCCTCAAAATGACCTACAACCACCTATATCATAATCACTTGAATTACTTATTTAGAATATAGATTCTAGGGCCCTAGACCAAAAATCTGCTTTTTGACAAACTCAAGTGAATTACTCGCACCAATGTTTGAGAACCACTGCCCTAAATCTTGTCAGCACTGGTGCCTTTAAGAAAACAGCTCAGGGGGCACCTGGGTGGTTCAGTTGGTTAAGCCTCTGACTTCAGCTCAGGTCATGATCTCCCA